>NW_026016719.1:0-32158 GCF_020379485.1 Brassica napus | reverse complement strand
TTGATTCGAGACTTTGTGGTGGGAGGGTACTATAAAACTGAATCATTTTGCTTGTTTTATTTGGATGATTTGCATTTGACATATCAAGCACTTTGCATCTGTGTGGTTTTAATGATTTGCATTTGGATTTTCTTGTGATTGTTAAAAAAAAAAAAAAAAAAAAAAAAAAAAAAAAAAAAAGAGTTGTGAGTTTTTGAATTATGCATAGGGAGCCATGATTGAAATTGCCATGAAAAGAACATATCTACAAGCATCTCTTGAGCCTTGAAACTCTTTTTGAAACATGTTGCTCATATGATATTGACATTGTCTTGAAAACAATTACAAACTGAACTTGATCATAAAGAATTTAATCTCTCTTGCATATGGGCACTTGCATACTTGATCATGGATTTCATACACATTTGGGTTATCTTATTCCATGTCTTATCCTTTCATTAACCCAATAGCACTCCCTTACCCTTGAACCCTTGCCATTCTTTGAAACCAATATTGATTTGTTGAGTGAGGTCTCTTATTGATAGCTTGTCATGTGCAAAATCTTGAGAGTATTGGGAGCGACATATGTTTGTTCTCATCTATTGCTAGCATAAGATCCTCATTTGAACTAGCATCTAGGATGGTGAGTGAGTTTGTGTGTTTAAGTTGTTATATCTTGGGTTTGAGAGAAGAGAAAAGATCAAAGAATGTCAATAAGAAAAGAAAACCAATAGGAACCAAGAAAATAAAAGAAGAAAAACTCTTAAGTGTGTCAATTAGAATTCCCCAAAGTAAAAAAAAAAAAAATTAATGAAAGATCATAATGGGGAAAGAAAAAGAGTGTCAAGTTCTTAGTTGGTTGATCATGAAATAAAAAAAAAAAAAAGAGAGAGTTCACTTGGTGAGAAATGTGAGTGAAGTGTATATACTTGGGTTTGAAATATAAAAGATGGGTAGAATTGTAATCACTTAGGAGAAGAGTAGAATGATGAGAATGAGCTATGTATGCATGAATTGCTCCTAGTCTTAGATAAATTTTGCATAATGATCATGCTCCTTGTTCTTGAGTGATTGCCACCATTAAAAAGATTGTATTTGAACCTTTCTTTTCATTCATAAAAGACCATTAATCTACCAAGCCAAGTGATTGAGATCATGTGCCCATTTGTGAGAATCCACCTTGTGTGTGGGTGTGAATGAATGTGAGAATTGGTTGAAGTTACTTGTTGATTGATGAACATTGCACTTTGTATAAAGAAATAAAAGAGTTTGATAGGCATTGAGAATTGAGAACTGAGATAGAAAAATGACAATGATGGTTGCTATGATCATTTGGAATGTTGTAGAAGAGCTAGATGGTGTCTTTTGGCTAAGAGCTCCCTTTTTCAAACTTCTTCCTTCTTAGGACTTGAAACTTTACTTGAGGACAAGTAAAAGATAGTGTGGGGGAGTTGATATCTTGTGAATTTACATGTTTTTAACTTCTTATTCTTGCATGGTTTGGTCATTTGGCATCATTTAGGCACATTTAGGTTGCATATCATTGCATTTGTACATATCAGGTGTTGGAGAGCACCATGGATGAGTTAGAGGACCATTGGTGGGATTTTGAGTGCAATTGGAGTCCAAAAGAAGTGTTAAAAGTGATCATTGAGCGATCTCCCTATCAGAGCGACCTCACGCAGCGAGGTAGCGTACCCGCTCCATATGTAGAGCGACCTGGTGGAGCGGGGTCTGTAGCTCGCGTGTTATGAAGAAACGAAGCAAAAAATTGGAGCGGGGTTTGGCAGCGAGTGGCGTACCCGCTCTGAAGCCAGAGCGTGAAAGATGAACACGGATGAAGGCCTTAAAAATCTCTTCTGAAGCTCAAATTTGTGGAGACACTGGAAATTGAGTTAGCTTTCCAATAGAAGTGGTTTCAAGTCATTTGAAGCTGTATTGGATAAGTTATGATCGATTTACTATAGGTGTATCAATCCTTGCCGGGGACCACTTGAAAGTTGATGGGATTAACCAACTTCCCACTTTCTTCCACCCACCTTTCCTTTGCACGATTTTTCCTACTTTTCTGTATAATATTTTCTTTCTTATTATCAAAAGGGTGGGCAAGAAACATCATTATCCAACTTTGTAATAATTTAACTTGTCAAAACTCTCTCTCTTTGAAATATCATTGTTCTTAGTGTTCTTGAGCTGTTCTTCAATTGTTCATCATCTGTTCTTGAGTTTTAATTTCGTTTTGCTTGTTTAATCCTTGTTTATCTTTATTCTCTGTTGTATCTACTTGAATATGCTTCAATCTATTATGAGATTAAGTGTTTTCATGGAGATTAGTGAGTAGTTTCCTTAAGAATTCATGGGTTAGGGAGATTAGAGTAACTTAGTGAAGATCTATGGTGTTATTGTATTAGATCCTTGTATGAACTTGCTTGTTGAGTATTTTTAATGCTTGTTTAGTCTTGATCACTCTAAACCTGATTTCTAAACACTTCTCATCAGACATGATTAGATGAAGTGTTTGAATCAACTCAACTAAGCTCTAGTGAGATTAGCCAAGGACACTTGATGTTAAAATTGCTAGATAGTTATTGAACTTGAACTTAAAGATTGCTTGATTGAATTAAGCCAAAGACATTTGATGTTTAATGATTTCTAAGCAAATGGGCATTTACCTAGACATAGGACTTGTCTAAGATTGTGTTTAGACTTAAGAGATTACTTTGATTGAAAGCTTGTCACCTAGATTGGATCTTAGTTACTTGAAGTCAATTCCCTTAGCCCATGGATTCACTTGTTTATATTTCTAGGATATTAGTTTGTTACAAATCATCTATCTTCTTGTTTGCTTAGATTAGGAAGGTTTGTGTATTCTTGGTGTTATAAGTCTCTAGTTCTCTGTGGATTCGATCCTAAAATGCTACAATGACATACCATTCGATTGTGGTATTGTTGGCACATTAGGTTAATTGGTGTGTGCTTAAACGCGTAATCAATTTGGCGCCGTTGCCGGGGAACTAAGTAGATTTGTCATTAAGATTTCAAACTTTCTTGAGATTAAGCTTTATTTTCTTATGCTTTGTTTTGCTTTTGTATAGCTACTAACCTCTTCTTCTAGCTTTTGTTATTTGTAGAGATGGCTTCAAGCTACTCTGAGAAGCCACAAGAAGAGGAAGAGACATTTGAAGATCGCATTGAAGATCAGCCATATGTGAAGCCACCACCCTTTGATATACGCATACTCACACCAGACCAAAGGGATGAGTTGCATCGGCTTCAGAAATGAAAAAGAATCGGGACAAGACAAAGAGAAACCTAGCACAACTTATCCGGATACACCTCATTAGGGACCGAGCAGAGTTTGAAGAAAGGGAGGTTACCCAGTATGAGTTAGATGCTGCTTGTGCCCTTAATGAGGTAATGTATTGGGCTCCACCACTCCAACTGGAAGGTATAGAAATTTCCACTTTAAAACTTCAACTCGAGGAAATATGCTTGCCTTGTGGTGAGAATAATATCTCTGGTCTTAATTCTCTTGTGCTCATGAATGAATGTCTTGATCTGATATGTGAAACTAAGAAACTAGATGAGTTGAGAATAGAAAAGCTTGTTAGAGATCATATTGAAGTTTGTTTTGACAAGAGCTATCTATGTGCTTCATTTGATCTTGAATCTGAGTTTTTCATTCTTGATGAACCTAGACCTCTTCTTGAACTTCCTGATTTAGGGGATGAACTTGATGTGGATAAGCTCTTGCTTGAGATAGAAAACCCCCATGCTGAAAACTATCATGAGAATGTGAACATTGTGTATTATTTGATTGATGGAGATAGAGTTGACTACTTTGTTAAAACCTCATTTGAACATGTAGTTGATTTTGTGTTTCCACCTAATGCTTTTGATTCTCATGATCATCTGAACCTCAAGGAGCATTTCATAACTCATGTCATATCTTTAGTGAAGCTCTTTGAGGAAAAATATGTCTATTTTCTATGGACAGTAGTGTGCTCCTTTGCATACTTGGTTCCTTGTTCTTGGAGGAGAGGGACCAAAGGTGCATTGGCTCAACCTTTTGATACTTATGATTAGCAAGCACACAAAGTCAAGCTAGAGACTTAAAACAAGCTCACTTGGGAGGAAATCTCAAGAGTATCCTTTGTATATATGTGTGAATGTTTTTAATAAATTGTGTGAACCATCCTTGTTTGTGTGTTTGTTTGTGTGAATTGTGTGTCATTTCAGTTTGGAAGGTGTTCAGGAAAAGGAAAGGATTCAAAAGAGGCTAGGAAAGAAACACAAGTGCTGTGGAGACATGCTCATAGCGACATATCCATAGTGACATGCTCAAGTCGCTACAGTCACAAGGTAAGTACTCTAATCCGGTTTAAATTCTCTCCACATCTCTAGTAATTTTTATTTTACTTATCATGTAAACCACTCCAAATTCAAAGTCACACAAGAGACTGTGTGATTCGAGTGTGGTGGGGGTACTATAAAAACTGATCATTTTGCTTGTTTTTATTTGGATGATTTGCATTTGACATATCAAGCACTTTGCATCTGTGTGGATTTTAATGATTTGCATTTTGGATTTTCTTGTGATTGTTAAAAAAAAAAAAAAAAAAAAAAAAAAAAAAAAAAAAAGAGTTGTGAGTTTTGAATTATGCATAGGGAGCCATGATTGAAATTGCCATGAAAAGAACATATCTACAAGCATCTCTTGAGCCTTGAAAACTCTTTTTGAAACATGTTGCTCATATGATATTGACATTGTTCTTGAAACCAATTACAAACTGAACTTGATCATAAAGAATTTAATCTCTCTTGCATATGGGCACTTGCATACTTGATCATGGATTTCATACACATTTGGGTTATCTTATTCCATGTCTTATCCTTTCATTAACCCAAATAGCACTCCCTTACCCTTGAACCCTTGCCATTCTTTGAAACCAATATTGATTTGTTGAGTGAGGTCTCTTATTGATAGCTTGTCATGTGCAAAATCTTGAGAGTATTGGGAGCGACATATGTTTGTTCTCATCTATTGCTAGCATAAGATCCTCATTTGAACTAGCATCTAGGATGGTGAGTGAGTTTGTGTGTTTTTAAGTTGTTATATCTTGGGTTTGAGAGAAGAGAAAAAGATCAAAGAATGTCAATAAGAAAAGAAAACCAATAGGAACCAAGAAAATAAAAGAAGAAAAACTCTTAAGTGTGTCAATTAGAATTCCCCAAAGTAAAAAAAAAAAAAATTAATGAAAGATCATAATGGGGAAAGAAAAAGAGTGTCAAGTTCTTAGTTGGTTGATCATGTAAAAAAAAAAAAAAGAGAGAGTTCACTTGGTGAGAAATGTGAGTGAAGTGTATATACTTGGGTTTTGAAATATAAAAGATGGGTAGAATTTGTAATCACTTAGGAAGAAGAGTAGAATGATGAGAATGAGCTATGTATGCATGAATTGCTCCTAGTCTTAGATAAATTTTGCATAATGATCATGCTCCTTGTTCTTGAGTGATTGCCACCATTAAAAAGATTGTATTTGAACCTTTCTTTTCATTCATAAAAGACCATTAATCTACCAAGCCAAGTGATTGAGATCATGTGCCCATTTGTGAGAATCCACCTTGTGTGTGTGTGTGTGAATGAATGTGAGAATTGGTTGAAGTTACTTGTTGATTGATGAACATTGCACTTTGTATAAAGAAATAAAAAGAGTTTGATAGGCATTGAGAAGCTAGACTGATAGAAAAATGACCAATGATTGTTTGCTATGATCATTTGGAATGTTGTAGAAGAGCTAGGATGTGTGTCTTTTGGCTAAGAGCTCCCTTTTTCAAACTTCTTCCTTCTTAGGACTTGAAACTTTACTTGAGGACAAGTAAAAGACTAGTGTGGGGGAGTTGATATCTTGTGAATTTACATGTTTTTAACTTCTTATTCTTGCATGGTTTGGTCATTTGGAGCATCATTTAGGCACATTTAGGTTGCATATCATTGCATTTGTACATATCAGGTGTTGGAGAGCACCATGGATGAGTTAGAGGACCATTGGTGGGATTTTGAGTGCAATTGGAGTCCAAAAGAAGTGTTAAAAGTGATCATTGAGCGATCTCCCTATCAGAGCGACCTCACGCAGCGAGGTAGCGTACCCGCTCCATATGTAGAGCGACCTGGTGGAGCGGGGTCTGTAGCTCGCGCGTGTTATGAAGAAACGAAGCAAAACATTTGGAGCGGGGTTTGGCAGCGAGGTGGCGTACCCGCTCTGAAGCCAGAGCGTGAAAGATGAACACGGATGAAGGCCTTAAAAATCTCTTCTGAAGCTCAAAATTTGTGGAGACACTGGAAATTGAGTTAGCTTTCCAATAGAAGTGGTTTCAAGTCATTTGAAGCTGTATTGGATAAGTTATGATCGATTTACTATAGGTGTATCAATCCTTGCCGGGGACCACTTGAAAGTTGATGGGATTAACCAACTTCCCACTTTCTTCCACCCACCTTTCCTTTGCACGATTTTTCCTACTTTTCTGTATAATATTTTCTTTCTTATTATCAAAAGGGTGGGCAAGAAACATCATTATCCAACTTTGTAATAATTTAACTTGTCAAAACTCTCTCTCTTTGAAATATCATTGTTCTTAGTGTTCTTGAGCTGTTCTTCAATTGTTCATCATCTGTTCTTGAGTTTTAATTTCGTTTTGCTTGTTTAATCCTTGTTTATCTTTATTCTCTGTTGTATCTACTTGAATATGCTTCAATCTATTATGAGATTAAGTGTTTTCATGGAGATTAGTGAGTAGTTTCCTTAAGAATTCATGGGTTAGGGAGATTAGAGTAACTTAGTGAAGATCTATGGTGTTATTGTATTAGATCCTTGTATGAACTTGCTTGTTGAGTATTTTTAATGCTTGTTTAGTCTTGATCACTCTAAACCTGATTTCTAAACACTTCTCATCAGACATGATTAGATGAAGTGTTTGAATCAACTCAACTAAGCTCTAGTGAGATTAGCCAAGGACACTTGATGTTAAAATTGCTAGATAGTTATTGAACTTGAACTTAAAGATTGCTTGATTGAATTAAGCCAAAGACATTTGATGTTTAATGATTTCTAAGCAAATGGGCATTTACCTAGACATAGGACTTGTCTAAGATTGTGTTTAGACTTAAGAGATTACTTTGATTGAAAGCTTGTCACCTAGATTGGATCTTAGTTACTTGAAGTCAATTCCCTTAGCCCATGGATTCACTTGTTTATATTTCTAGGATATTAGTTTGTTACAAATCATCTATCTTCTTGTTTGCTTAGATTAGGAAGGTTTGTGTATTCTTGGTGTTATAAGTCTCTAGTTCTCTGTGGATTCGATCCTAAAATGCTACAATGACATACCATTCGATTGTGGTATTGTTGGCACATTAGGTTAATTGGTGTGTGCTTAAACGCGTAATCAATTTGGCGCCGTTGCCGGGGAACTAAGTAGATTTGTCATTAAGATTTCAAACTTTCTTGAGATTAAGCTTTATTTTCTTATGCTTTGTTTTGCTTTTGTATAGCTACTAACCTCTTCTTCTAGCTTTTGTTATTTGTAGAGATGGCTTCAAGCTACTCTGAGAAGCCACAAGAAGAGGAAGAGACATTTGAAGATCGCATTGAAGATCAGCCATATGTGAAGCCACCACCCTTTGATATACGCATACTCACACCAGACCAAAGGGATGAGTTGCATCGGCTTCAGAAAATGAAAAAGAATCGGGACAAGACAAAGAGAAACCTAGCACAACTTATCCGGATACACCTCATTAGGGACCGAGCAGAGTTTGAAGAAAGGGAGGTTACCCAGTATGAGTTAGATGCTGCTTGTGCCCTTAATGAGGTAATGTATTGGGCTCCACCACTCCAACTGGAAGGTATAGAAATTTCCACTTTAAAACTTCAACTCGAGGAAATATGCTTGCCTTGTGGTGAGAATAATATCTCTGGTCTTAATTCTCTTGTGCTCATGAATGAATGTCTTGATCTGATATGTGAAACTAAGAAACTAGATGAGTTGAGAATAGAAAAGCTTGTTAGAGATCATATTGAAGTTTGTTTTGACAAGAGCTATCTATGTGCTTCATTTGATCTTGAATCTGAGTTTTTCATTCTTGATGAACCTAGACCTCTTCTTGAACTTCCTGATTTAGGGGATGAACTTGATGTGGATAAGCTCTTGCTTGAGATAGAAAACCCCCATGCTGAAAACTATCATGAGAATGTGAACATTGTGTATTATTTGATTGATGGAGATAGAGTTGACTACTTTGTTAAAACCTCATTTGAACATGTAGTTGATTTTGTGTTTCCACCTAATGCTTTTGATTCTCATGATCATCTGAACCTCAAGGAGCATTTCATAACTCATGTCATATCTTTAGTGAAGCTCTTTGAGGAAAAATATGTCTATTTTCTATGGACAGTAGTGTGCTCCTTTGCATACTTGGTTCCTTGTTCTTGGAGGAGAGGGACCAAAGGTGCATTGGCTCAACCTTTTGATACTTATGATTAGCAAGCACACAAAGTCAAGCTAGAGACTTAAAACAAGCTCACTTGGGAGGAAATCTCAAGAGTATCCTTTGTATATATGTGTGAATGTTTTTAATAAATTGTGTGAACCATCCTTGTTTGTGTGTTTGTTTGTGTGAATTGTGTGTCATTTCAGTTTGGAAGGTGTTCAGGAAAAGGAAAGGATTCAAAAGAGGCTAGGAAAGAAACACAAGTGCTGTGGAGACATGCTCATAGCGACATATCCATAGTGACATGCTCAAGTCGCTACAGTCACAAGGTAAGTACTCTAATCCGGTTTAAATTCTCTCCACATCTCTAGTAATTTTTATTTTACTTATCATGTAAACCACTCCAAATTCAAAGTCACACAAGAGACTGTGTGATTCGAGTGTGGTGGGGGTACTATAAAAACTGATCATTTTGCTTGTTTTTATTTGGATGATTTGCATTTGACATATCAAGCACTTTGCATCTGTGTGGATTTTAATGATTTGCATTTTGGATTTTCTTGTGATTGTTAAAAAAAAAAAAAAAAAAAAAAAAAAAAAAAAAAAAAAAAGAGTTGTGAGTTTTGAATTATGCATAGGGAGCCATGATTGAAATTGCCATGAAAAGAACATATCTACAAGCATCTCTTGAGCCTTGAAAACTCTTTTTGAAACATGTTGCTCATATGATATTGACATTGTTCTTGAAACCAATTACAAACTGAACTTGATCATAAAGAATTTAATCTCTCTTGCATATGGGCACTTGCATACTTGATCATGGATTTCATACACATTTGGGTTATCTTATTCCATGTCTTATCCTTTCATTAACCCAAATAGCACTCCCTTACCCTTGAACCCTTGCCATTCTTTGAAACCAATATTGATTTGTTGAGTGAGGTCTCTTATTGATAGCTTGTCATGTGCAAAATCTTGAGAGTATTGGGAGCGACATATGTTTGTTCTCATCTATTGCTAGCATAAGATCCTCATTTGAACTAGCATCTAGGATGGTGAGTGAGTTTGTGTGTTTTTAAGTTGTTATATCTTGGGTTTGAGAGAAGAGAAAAAGATCAAAGAATGTCAATAAGAAAAGAAAACCAATAGGAACCAAGAAAATAAAAGAAGAAAAACTCTTAAGTGTGTCAATTAGAATTCCCCAAAGTAAAAAAAAAAAAAAATTAATGAAAGATCATAATGGGGAAAGAAAAAGAGTGTCAAGTTCTTAGTTGGTTGATCATGTAAATAAAAAAAAAAAAGAGAGAGTTCACTTGGTGAGAAATGTGAGTGAAGTGTATATACTTGGGTTTTGAAATATAAAAGATGGGTAGAATTTGTAATCACTTAGGAAGAAGAGTAGAATGATGAGAATGAGCTATGTATGCATGAATTGCTCCTAGTCTTAGATAAATTTTGCATAATGATCATGCTCCTTGTTCTTGAGTGATTGCCACCATTAAAAAGATTGTATTTGAACCTTTCTTTTCATTCATAAAAGACCATTAATCTACCAAGCCAAGTGATTGAGATCATGTGCCCATTTGTGAGAATCCACCTTGTGTGTGTGTGTGTGAATGAATGTGAGAATTGGTTGAAGTTACTTGTTGATTGATGAACATTGCACTTTGTATAAAGAAATAAAAAGAGTTTGATAGGCATTGAGAAGCTAGACTGATAGAAAAATGACCAATGATTGTTTGCTATGATCATTTGGAATGTTGTAGAAGAGCTAGGATGTGTGTCTTTTGGCTAAGAGCTCCCTTTTTCAAACTTCTTCCTTCTTAGGACTTGAAACTTTACTTGAGGACAAGTAAAAGACTAGTGTGGGGGAGTTGATATCTTGTGAATTTACATGTTTTTAACTTCTTATTCTTGCATGGTTTGGTCATTTGGAGCATCATTTAGGCACATTTAGGTTGCATATCATTGCATTTGTACATATCAGGTGTTGGAGAGCACCATGGATGAGTTAGAGGACCATTGGTGGGATTTTGAGTGCAATTGGAGTCCAAAAGAAGTGTTAAAAGTGATCATTGAGCGATCTCCCTATCAGAGCGACCTCACGCAGCGAGGTAGCGTACCCGCTCCATATGTAGAGCGACCTGGTGGAGCGGGGTCTGTAGCTCGCGCGTGTTATGAAGAAACGAAGCAAAACATTTGGAGCGGGGTTTGGCAGCGAGGTGGCGTACCCGCTCTGAAGCCAGAGCGTGAAAGATGAACACGGATGAAGGCCTTAAAAATCTCTTCTGAAGCTCAAAATTTGTGGAGACACTGGAAATTGAGTTAGCTTTCCAATAGAAGTGGTTTCAAGTCATTTGAAGCTGTATTGGATAAGTTATGATCGATTTACTATAGGTGTATCAATCCTTGCCGGGGACCACTTGAAAGTTGATGGGATTAACCAACTTCCCACTTTCTTCCACCCACCTTTCCTTTGCACGATTTTTCCTACTTTTCTGTATAATATTTCTTTCTTATTATCAAAAGGGTGGGCAAGAAACATCATTATCCAACTTTGTAATAATTTAACTTGTCAAAACTCTCTCTCTTTGAAATATCATTGTTCTTAGTGTTCTTGAGCTGTTCTTCAATTGTTCATCATCTGTTCTTGAGTTTTAATTTCGTTTTGCTTGTTTAATCCTTGTTTATCTTTATTCTCTGTTGTATCTACTTGAATATGCTTCAATCTATTATGAGATTAAGTGTTTTCATGGAGATTAGTGAGTAGTTTCCTTAAGAATTCATGGGTTAGGGAGATTAGAGTAACTTAGTGAAGATCTATGGTGTTATTGTATTAGATCCTTGTATGAACTTGCTTGTTGAGTATTTTTAATGCTTGTTTAGTCTTGATCACTCTAAACCTGATTTCTAAACACTTCTCATCAGACATGATTAGATGAAGTGTTTGAATCAACTCAACTAAGCTCTAGTGAGATTAGCCAAGGACACTTGATGTTAAAATTGCTAGATAGTTATTGAACTTGAACTTAAAGATTGCTTGATTGAATTAAGCCAAAGACATTTGATGTTTAATGATTTCTAAGCAAATGGGCATTTACCTAGACATAGGACTTGTCTAAGATTGTGTTTAGACTTAAGAGATTACTTTGATTGAAAGCTTGTCACCTAGATTGGATCTTAGTTACTTGAAGTCAATTCCCTTAGCCCATGGATTCACTTGTTTATATTTCTAGGATATTAGTTTGTTACAAATCATCTATCTTCTTGTTTGCTTAGATTAGGAAGGTTTGTGTATTCTTGGTGTTATAAGTCTCTAGTTCTCTGTGGATTCGATCCTAAAATGCTACAATGACATACCATTCGATTGTGGTATTGTTGGCACATTAGGTTAATTGGTGTGTGCTTAAACGCGTAATCAATTTGGCGCCGTTGCCGGGGAACTAAGTAGATTTGTCATTAAGATTTCAAACTTTCTTGAGATTAAGCTTTATTTTCTTATGCTTTGTTTTGCTTTTGTATAGCTACTAACCTCTTCTTCTAGCTTTTGTTATTTGTAGAGATGGCTTCAAGCTACTCTGAGAAGCCACAAGAAGAGGAAGAGACATTTGAAGATCGCATTGAAGATCAGCCATATGTGAAGCCACCACCCTTTGATATACGCATACTCACACCAGACCAAAGGGATGAGTTGCATCGGCTTCAGAAAATGAAAAAGAATCGGGACAAGACAAAGAGAAACCTAGCACAACTTATCCGGATACACCTCATTAGGGACCGAGCAGAGTTTGAAGAAAGGGAGGTTACCCAGTATGAGTTAGATGCTGCTTGTGCCCTTAATGAGGTAATGTATTGGGCTCCACCACTCCAACTGGAAGGTATAGAAATTTCCACTTTAAAACTTCAACTCGAGGAAATATGCTTGCCTTGTGGTGAGAATAATATCTCTGGTCTTAATTCTCTTGTGCTCATGAATGAATGTCTTGATCTGATATGTGAAACTAAGAAACTAGATGAGTTGAGAATAGAAAAGCTTGTTAGAGATCATATTGAAGTTTGTTTTGACAAGAGCTATCTATGTGCTTCATTTGATCTTGAATCTGAGTTTTTCATTCTTGATGAACCTAGACCTCTTCTTGAACTTCCTGATTTAGGGGATGAACTTGATGTGGATAAGCTCTTGCTTGAGATAGAAAACCCCCATGCTGAAAACTATCATGAGAATGTGAACATTGTGTATTATTTGATTGATGGAGATAGAGTTGACTACTTTGTTAAAACCTCATTTGAACATGTAGTTGATTTTGTGTTTCCACCTAATGCTTTTGATTCTCATGATCATCTGAACCTCAAGGAGCATTTCATAACTCATGTCATATCTTTAGTGAAGCTCTTTGAGGAAAAATATGTCTATTTTCTATGGACAGTAGTGTGCTCCTTTGCATACTTGGTTCCTTGTTCTTGGAGGAGAGGGACCAAAGGTGCATTGGCTCAACCTTTTGATACTTATGATTAGCAAGCACACAAAGTCAAGCTAGAGACTTAAAACAAGCTCACTTGGGAGGAAATCTCAAGAGTATCCTTTGTATATATGTGTGAATGTTTTTAATAAATTGTGTGAACCATCCTTGTTTGTGTGTTTGTTTGTGTGAATTGTGTGTCATTTCAGTTTGGAAGGTGTTCAGGAAAAGGAAAGGATTCAAAAGAGGCTAGGAAAGAAACACAAGTGCTGTGGAGACATGCTCATAGCGACATATCCATAGTGACATGCTCAAGTCGCTACAGTCACAAGGTAAGTACTCTAATCCGGTTTAAATTCTCTCCACATCTCTAGTAATTTTTATTTTACTTATCATGTAAACCACTCCAAATTCAAAGTCACACAAGAGACTGTGTGATTCGAGTGTGGTGGGGGTACTATAAAAACTGATCATTTTGCTTGTTTTTATTTGGATGATTTGCATTTGACATATCAAGCACTTTGCATCTGTGTGGATTTTAATGATTTGCATTTTGGATTTTCTTGTGATTGTTAAAAAAAAAAAAAAAAAAAAAAAAAAAAAAAAAAAAAAAGAGTTGTGAGTTTTGAATTATGCATAGGGAGCCATGATTGAAATTGCCATGAAAAGAACATATCTACAAGCATCTCTTGAGCCTTGAAAACTCTTTTTGAAACATGTTGCTCATATGATATTGACATTGTTCTTGAAACCAATTACAAACTGAACTTGATCATAATGAATTTAATCTCTCTTGCATATGGGCACTTGCATACTTGATCATGGATTTCATACACATTTGGGTTATCTTATTCCATGTCTTATCCTTTCATTAACCCAAATAGCACTCCCTTACCCTTGAACCCTTGCCATTCTTTGAAACCAATATTGATTTGTTGAGTGAGGTCTCTTATTGATAGCTTGTCATGTGCAAAATCTTGAGAGTATTGGGAGCGACATATGTTTGTTCTCATCTATTGCTAGCATAAGATCCTCATTTGAACTAGCATCTAGGATGGTGAGTGAGTTTGTGTGTTTTTAAGTTGTTATATCTTGGGTTTGAGAGAAGAGAAAAAGATCAAAGAATGTCAATAAGAAAAGAAAACCAATAGGAACCAAGAAAATAAAAGAAGAAAAACTCTTAAGTGTGTCAATTAGAATTCCCCAAAGTAAAAAAAAAAAAAAATTAATGAAAGATCATAATGGGGAAAGAAAAAGAGTGTCAAGTTCTTAGTTGGTTGATCATGTAAATAAAAAAAAAAAAGAGAGAGTTCACTTGGTGAGAAATGTGAGTGAAGTGTATATACTTGGGTTTTGAAATATAAAAGATGGGTAGAATTTGTAATCACTTAGGAAGAAGAGTAGAATGATGAGAATGAGCTATGTATGCATGAATTGCTCCTAGTCTTAGATAAATTTTGCATAATGATCATGCTCCTTGTTCTTGAGTGATTGCCACCATTAAAAAGATTGTATTTGAACCTTTCTTTTCATTCATAAAAGACCATTAATCTACCAAGCCAAGTGATTGAGATCATGTGCCCATTTGTGAGAATCCACCTGTGTGTGTGTGTGTGAATGAATGTGAGAATTGGTTGAAGTTACTTGTTGATTGATGAACATTGCACTTTGTATAAAGAAATAAAAAGAGTTTGATAGGCATTGAGAAGCTAGACTGATAGAAAAATGACCAATGATTGTTTGCTATGATCATTTGGAATGTTGTAGAAGAGCTAGGATGTGTGTCTTTTGGCTAAGAGCTCCCTTTTTCAAACTTCTTCCTTCTTAGGACTTGAAACTTTACTTGAGGACAAGTAAAAGACTAGTGTGGGGGAGTTGATATCTTGTGAATTTACATGTTTTTAACTTCTTATTCTTGCATGGTTTGGTCATTTGGAGCATCATTTAGGCACATTTAGGTTGCATATCATTGCATTTGTACATATCAGGTGTTGGAGAGCACCATGGATGAGTTAGAGGACCATTGGTGGGATTTTGAGTGCAATTGGAGTCCAAAAGAAGTGTTAAAAGTGATCATTGAGCGATCTCCCTATCAGAGCGACCTCACGCAGCGAGGTAGCGTACCCGCTCCATATGTAGAGCGACCTGGTGGAGCGGGGTCTGTAGCTCGCGCGTGTTATGAAGAAACGAAGCAAAACATTTGGAGCGGGGTTTGGCAGCGAGGTGGCGTACCCGCTCTGAAGCCAGAGCGTGAAAGATGAACACGGATGAAGGCCTTAAAAATCTCTTCTGAAGCTCAAAATTTGTGGAGACACTGGAAATTGAGTTAGCTTTCCAATAGAAGTGGTTTCAAGTCATTTGAAGCTGTATTGGATAAGTTATGATCGATTTACTATAGGTGTATCAATCCTTGCCGGGGACCACTTGAAAGTTGATGGGATTAACCAACTTCCCACTTTCTTCCACCCACCTTTCCTTTGCACGATTTTTCCTACTTTTCTGTATAATATTTTCTTTCTTATTATCAAAAGGGTGGGCAAGAAACATCATTATCCAACTTTGTAATAATTTAACTTGTCAAAACTCTCTCTCTTTGAAATATCATTGTTCTTAGTGTTCTTGAGCTGTTCTTCAATTGTTCATCATCTGTTCTTGAGTTTTAATTTCGTTTTGCTTGTTTAATCCTTGTTTATCTTTATTCTCTGTTGTATCTACTTGAATATGCTTCAATCTATTATGAGATTAAGTGTTTTCATGGAGATTAGTGAGTAGTTTCCTTAAGAATTCATGGGTTAGGGAGATTAGAGTAACTTAGTGAAGATCTATGGTGTTATTGTATTAGATCCTTGTATGAACTTGCTTGTTGAGTATTTTTAATGCTTGTTTAGTCTTGATCACTCTAAACCTGATTTCTAAACACTTCTCATCAGACATGATTAGATGAAGTGTTTGAATCAACTCAACTAAGCTCTAGTGAGATTAGCCAAGGACACTTGATGTTAAAATTGCTAGATAGTTATTGAACTTGAACTTAAAGATTGCTTGATTGAATTAAGCCAAAGACATTTGATGTTTAATGATTTCTAAGCAAATGGGCATTTACCTAGACATAGGACTTGTCTAAGATTGTGTTTAGACTTAAGAGATTACTTTGATTGAAAGCTTGTCACCTAGATTGGATCTTAGTTACTTGAAGTCAATTCCCTTAGCCCATGGATTCACTTGTTTATATTTCTAGGATATTAGTTTGTTACAAATCATCTATCTTCTTGTTTGCTTAGATTAGGAAGGTTTGTGTATTCTTGGTGTTATAAGTCTCTAGTTCTCTGTGGATTCGATCCTAAAATGCTACAATGACATACCATTCGATTGTGGTATTGTTGGCACATTAGGTTAATTGGTGTGTGCTTAAACGCGTAATCAATTTGGCGCCGTTGCCGGGGAACTAAGTAGATTTGTCATTAAGATTTCAAACTTTCTTGAGATTAAGCTTTATTTTCTTATGCTTTGTTTTGCTTTTGTATAGCTACTAACCTCTTCTTCTAGCTTTTGTTATTTGTAGAGATGGCTTCAAGCTACTCTGAGAAGCCACAAGAAGAGGAAGAGACATTTGAAGATCGCATTGAAGATCAGCCATATGTGAAGCCACCACCCTTTGATATACGCATACTCACACCAGACCAAAGGGATGAGTTGCATCGGCTTCAGAAAATGAAAAAGAATCGGGACAAGACAAAGAGAAACCTAGCACAACTTATCCGGATACACCTCATTAGGGACCGAGCAGAGTTTGAAGAAAGGGAGGTTACCCAGTATGAGTTAGATGCTGCTTGTGCCCTTAATGAGGTAATGTATTGGGCTCCACCACTCCAACTGGAAGGTATAGAAATTTCCACTTTAAAACTTCAACTCGAGGAAATATGCTTGCCTTGTGGTGAGAATAATATCTCTGGTCTTAATTCTCTTGTGCTCATGAATGAATGTCTTGATCTGATATGTGAAACTAAGAAACTAGATGAGTTGAGAATAGAAAAGCTTGTTAGAGATCATATTGAAGTTTGTTTTGACAAGAGCTATCTATGTGCTTCATTTGATCTTGAATCTGAGTTTTTCATTCTTGATGAACCTAGACCTCTTCTTGAACTTCCTGATTTAGGGGATGAACTTGATGTGGATAAGCTCTTGCTTGAGATAGAAAACCCCCATGCTGAAAACTATCATGAGAATGTGAACATTGTGTATTATTTGATTGATGGAGATAGAGTTGACTACTTTGTTAAAACCTCATTTGAACATGTAGTTGATTTTGTGTTTCCACCTAATGCTTTTGATTCTCATGATCATCTGAACCTCAAGGAGCATTTCATAACTCATGTCATATCTTTAGTGAAGCTCTTTGAGGAAAAATATGTCTATTTTCTATGGACAGTAGTGTGCTCCTTTGCATACTTGGTTCCTTGTTCTTGGAGGAGAGGGACCAAAGGTGCATTGGCTCAACCTTTTGATACTTATGATTAGCAAGCACACAAAGTCAAGCTAGAGACTTAAAACAAGCTCACTTGGGAGGAAATCTCAAGAGTATCCTTTGTATATATGTGTGAATGTTTTTAATAAATTGTGTGAACCATCCTTGTTTGTGTGTTTGTTTGTGTGAATTGTGTGTCATTTCAGTTTGGAAGGTGTTCAGGAAAAGGAAAGGATTCAAAAGAGGCTAGGAAAGAAACACAAGTGCTGTGGAGACATGCTCATAGCGACATATCCATAGTGACATGCTCAAGTCGCTACAGTCACAAGGTAAGTACTCTAATCCGGTTTAAATTCTCTCCACATCTCTAGTAATTTTTATTTTACTTATCATGTAAACCACTCCAAATTCAAAGTCACACAAGAGACTGTGTGATTCGAGTGTGGTGGGGGTACTATAAAAACTGATCATTTTGCTTGTTTTTATTTGGATGATTTGCATTTGACATATCAAGCACTTTGCATCTGTGTGGATTTTAATGATTTGCATTTTGGATTTTCTTGTGATTGTTAAAAAAAAAAAAAAAAAAAAAAAAAAAAAAAAAAAAAAGAGTTGTGAGTTTTGAATTATGCATAGGGAGCCATGATTGAAATTGCCATGAAAAGAACATATCTACAAGCATCTCTTGAGCCTTGAAAACTCTTTTTGAAACATGTTGCTCATATGATATTGACATTGTTCTTGAAACCAATTACAAACTGAACTTGATCATAAAGAATTTAATCTCTCTTGCATATGGGCACTTGCATACTTGATCATGGATTTCATACACATTTGGGTTATCTTATTCCATGTCTTATCCTTTCATTAACCCAAATAGCACTCCCTTACCCTTGAACCCTTGCCATTCTTTGAAACCAATATTGATTTGTTGAGTGAGGTCTCTTATTGATAGCTTGTCATGTGCAAAATCTTGAGAGTATTGGGAGCGACATATGTTTGTTCTCATCTATTGCTAGCATAAGATCCTCATTTGAACTAGCATCTAGGATGGTGAGTGAGTTTGTGTGTTTTTAAGTTGTTATATCTTGGGTTTGAGAGAAGAGAAAAAGATCAAAGAATGTCAATAAGAAAAGAAAACCAATAGGAACCAAGAAAATAAAAGAAGAAAAACTCTTAAGTGTGTCAATTAGAATTCCCCAAAGTAAAAAAAAAAAAAAAATTAATGAAAGATCATAATGGGGAAAGAAAAAGAGTGTCAAGTTCTTAGTTGGTTGATCATGTAAATAAAAAAAAAAAGAGAGAGTTCACTTGGTGAGAAATGTGAGTGAAGTGTATATACTTGGGTTTTGAAATATAAAAGATGGGTAGAATTTGTAATCACTTAGGAAGAAGAGTAGAATGATGAGAATGAGCTATGTATGCATGAATTGCTCCTAGTCTTAGATAAATTTTGCATAATGATCATGCTCCTTGTTCTTGAGTGATTGCCACCATTAAAAAGATTGTATTTGAACCTTTCTTTTCATTCATAAAAGACCATTAATCTACCAAGCCAAGTGATTGAGATCATGTGCCCATTTGTGAGAATCCACCTTGTGTGTGTGTGTGTGAATGAATGTGAGAATTGGTTGAAGTTACTTGTTGATTGATGAACATTGCACTTTGTATAAAGAAATAAAAAGAGTTTGATAGGCATTGAGAAGCTAGACTGATAGAAAAATGACCAATGATTGTTTGCTATGATCATTTGGAATGTTGTAGAAGAGCTAGGATGTGTGTCTTTTGGCTAAGAGCTCCCTTTTTCAAACTTCTTCCTTCTTAGGACTTGAAACTTTACTTGAGGACAAGTAAAAGACTAGTGTGGGGGAGTTGATATCTTGTGAATTTACATGTTTTTAACTTCTTATTCTTGCATGGTTTGGTCATTTGGAGCATCATTTAGGCACATTTAGGTTGCATATCATTGCATTTGTACATATCAGGTGTTGGAGAGCACCATGGATGAGTTAGAGGACCATTGGTGGGATTTTGAGTGCAATTGGAGTCCAAAAGAAGTGTTAAAAGTGATCATTGAGCGATCTCCCTATCAGAGCGACCTCACGCAGCGAGGTAGCGTACCCGCTCCATATGTAGAGCGACCTGGTGGAGCGGGGTCTGTAGCTCGCGCGTGTTATGAAGAAACGAAGCAAAACATTTGGAGCGGGGTTTGGCAGCGAGGTGGCGTACCCGCTCTGAAGCCAGAGCGTGAAAGATGAACACGGATGAAGGCCTTAAAAATCTCTTCTGAAGCTCAAAATTTGTGGAGACACTGGAAATTGAGTTAGCTTTCCAATAGAAGTGGTTTCAAGTCATTTGAAGCTGTATTGGATAAGTTATGATCGATTTACTATAGGTGTATCAATCCTTGCCGGGGACCACTTGAAAGTTGATGGGATTAACCAACTTCCCACTTTCTTCCACCCACCTTTCCTTTGCACGATTTTTCCTACTTTTCTGTATAATATTTTCTTTCTTATTATCAAAAGGGTGGGCAAGAAACATCATTATCCAACTTTGTAATAATTTAACTTGTCAAAACTCTCTCTCTTTGAAATATCATTGTTCTTAGTGTTCTTGAGCTGTTCTTCAATTGTTCATCATCTGTTCTTGAGTTTTAATTTCGTTTTGCTTGTTTAATCCTTGTTTATCTTTATTCTCTGTTGTATCTACTTGAATATGCTTCAATCTATTATGAGATTAAGTGTTTTCATGGAGATTAGTGAGTAGTTTCCTTAAGAATTCATGGGTTAGGGAGATTAGAGTAACTTAGTGAAGATCTATGGTGTTATTGTATTAGATCCTTGTATGAACTTGCTTGTTGAGTATTTTTAATGCTTGTTTAGTCTTGATCACTCTAAACCTGATTTCTAAACACTTCTCATCAGACATGATTAGATGAAGTGTTTGAATCAACTCAACTAAGCTCTAGTGAGATTAGCCAAGGACACTTGATGTTAAAATTGCTAGATAGTTATTGAACTTGAACTTAAAGATTGCTTGATTGAATTAAGCCAAAGACATTTGATGTTTAATGATTTCTAAGCAAATGGGCATTTACCTAGACATAGGACTTGTCTAAGATTGTGTTTAGACTTAAGAGATTACTTTGATTGAAAGCTTGTCACCTAGATTGGATCTTAGTTACTTGAAGTCAATTCCCTTAGCCCATGGATTCACTTGTTTATATTTCTAGGATATTAGTTTGTTACAAATCATCTATCTTCTTGTTTGCTTAGATTAGGAAGGTTTGTGTATTCTTGGTGTTATAAGTCTCTAGTTCTCTGTGGATTCGATCCTAAAATGCTACAATGACATACCATTCGATTGTGGTATTGTTGGCACATTAGGTTAATTGGTGTGTGCTTAAACGCGTAATCAATTTGGCGCCGTTGCCGGGGAACTAAGTAGATTTGTCATTAAGATTTCAAACTTTCTTGAGATTAAGCTTTATTTTCTTATGCTTTGTTTTGCTTTTGTATAGCTACTAACCTCTTCTTCTAGCTTTTGTTATTTGTAGAGATGGCTTCAAGCTACTCTGAGAAGCCACAAGAAGAGGAAGAGACATTTGAAGATCGCATTGAAGATCAGCCATATGTGAAGCCACCACCCTTTGATATACGCATACTCACACCAGACCAAAGGGATGAGTTGCATCGGCTTCAGAAAATGAAAAAGAATCGGGACAAGACAAAGAGAAACCTAGCACAACTTATCCGGATACACCTCATTAGGGACCGAGCAGAGTTTGAAGAAAGGGAGGTTACCCAGTATGAGTTAGATGCTGCTTGTGCCCTTAATGAGGTAATGTATTGGGCTCCACCACTCCAACTGGAAGGTATAGAAATTTCCACTTTAAAACTTCAACTCGAGGAAATATGCTTGCCTTGTGGTGAGAATAATATCTCTGGTCTTAATTCTCTTGTGCTCATGAATGAATGTCTTGATCTGATATGTGAAACTAAGAAACTAGATGAGTTGAGAATAGAAAAGCTTGTTAGAGATCATATTGAAGTTTGTTTTGACAAGAGCTATCTATGTGCTTCATTTGATCTTGAATCTGAGTTTTTCATTCTTGATGAACCTAGACCTCTTCTTGAACTTCCTGATTTAGGGGATGAACTTGATGTGGATAAGCTCTTGCTTGAGATAGAAAACCCCCATGCTGAAAACTATCATGAGAATGTGAACATTGTGTATTATTTGATTGATGGAGATAGAGTTGACTACTTTGTTAAAACCTCATTTGAACATGTAGTTGATTTTGTGTTTCCACCTAATGCTTTTGATTCTCATGATCATCTGAACCTCAAGGAGCATTTCATAACTCATGTCATATCTTTAGTGAAGCTCTTTGAGGAAAAATATGTCTATTTTCTATGGACAGTAGTGTGCTCCTTTGCATACTTGGTTCCTTGTTCTTGGAGGAGAGGGACCAAAGGTGCATTGGCTCAACCTTTTGATACTTATGATTAGCAAGCACACAAAGTCAAGCTAGAGACTTAAAACAAGCTCACTTGGGAGGAAATCTCAAGAGTATCCTTTGTATATATGTGTGAATGTTTTTAATAAATTGTGTGAACCATCCTTGTTTGTGTGTTTGTTTGTGTGAATTGTGTGTCATTTCAGTTTGGAAGGTGTTCAGGAAAAGGAAAGGATTCAAAAGAGGCTAGGAAAGAAACACAAGTGCTGTGGAGACATGCTCATAGCGACATATCCATAGTGACATGCTCAAGTCGCTACAGTCACAAGGTAAGTACTCTAATCCGGTTTAAATTCTCTCCACATCTCTAGTAATTTTTATTTTACTTATCATGTAAACCACTCCAAATTCAAAGTCACACAAGAGACTGTGTGATTCGAGTGTGGTGGGGGTACTATAAAAACTGATCATTTTGCTTGTTTTTATTTGGATGATTTGCATTTGACATATCAAGCACTTTGCATCTGTGTGGATTTTAATGATTTGCATTTTGGATTTTCTTGTGATTGTTAAAAAAAAAAAAAAAAAAAAAAAAAAAAAAAAAAAAAAAGAGTTGTGAGTTTTGAATTATGCATAGGGAGCCATGATTGAAATTGCCATGAAAAGAACATATCTACAAGCATCTCTTGAGCCTTGAAAACTCTTTTTGAAACATGTTGCTCATATGATATTGACATTGTTCTTGAAACCAATTACAAACTGAACTTGATCATAAAGAATTTAATCTCTCTTGCATATGGGCACTTGCATACTTGATCATGGATTTCATACACATTTGGGTTATCTTATTCCATGTCTTATCCTTTCATTAACCCAAATAGCACTCCCTTACCCTTGAACCCTTGCCATTCTTTGAAACCAATATTGATTTGTTGAGTGAGGTCTCTTATTGATAGCTTGTCATGTGCAAAATCTTGAGAGTATTGGGAGCGACATATGTTTGTTCTCATCTATTGCTAGCATAAGATCCTCATTTGAACTAGCATCTAGGATGGTGAGTGAGTTTGTGTGTTTTTAAGTTGTTATATCTTGGGTTTGAGAGAAGAGAAAAAGATCAAAGAATGTCAATAAGAAAAGAAAACCAATAGGAACCAAGAAAATAAAAGAAGAAAAACTCTTAAGTGTGTCAATTAGAATTCCCCAAAGTAAAAAAAAAAAAAAATTAATGAAAGATCATAATGGGGAAAGAAAAAGAGTGTCAAGTTCTTAGTTGGTTGATCATGTAAATAAAAAAAAAAAGAGAGAGTTCACTTGGTGAGAAATGTGAGTGAAGTGTATATACTTGGGTTTTGAAATATAAAAGATGGGTAGAATTTGTAATCACTTAGGAAGAAGAGTAGAATGATGAGAATGAGCTATGTATGCATGAATTGCTCCTAGTCTTAGATAAATTTTGCATAATGATCATGCTCCTTGTTCTTGAGTGATTGCCACCATTAAAAAGATTGTATTTGAACCTTTCTTTTCATTCATAAAAGACCATTAATCTACCAAGCCAAGTGATTGAGATCATGTGCCCATTTGTGAGAATCCACCTTGTGTGTGTGTGTGTGAATGAATGTGAGAATTGGTTGAAGTTACTTGTTGATTGATGAACATTGCACTTTGTATAAAGAAATAAAAGAGTTTGATAGGCATTGAGAAGCTAGACTGATAGAAAAATGACCAATGATTGTTTGCTATGATCATTTGGAATGTTGTAGAAGAGCTAGGATGTGTGTCTTTTGGCTAAGAGCTCCCTTTTTCAAACTTCTTCCTTCTTAGGACTTGAAACTTTACTTGAGGACAAGTAAAAGACTAGTGTGGGGGAGTTGATATCTTGTGAATTTACATGTTTTTAACTTCTTATTCTTGCATGGTTTGGTCATTTGGAGCATCATTTAGGCACATTTAGGTTGCATATCATTGCATTTGTACATATCAGGTGTTGGAGAGCACCATGGATGAGTTAGAGGACCATTGGTGGGATTTTGAGTGCAATTGGAGTCCAAAAGAAGTGTTAAAAGTGATCATTGAGCGATCTCCCTATCAGAGCGACCTCACGCAGCGAGGTAGCGTACCCGCTCCATATGTAGAGCGACCTGGTGGAGCGGGGTCTGTAGCTCGCGCGTGTTATGAAGAAACGAAGCAAAACATTTGGAGCGGGGTTTGGCAGCGAGGTGGCGTACCCGCTCTGAAGCCAGAGCGTGAAAGATGAACACGGATGAAGGCCTTAAAAATCTCTTCTGAAGCTCAAAATTTGTGGAGACACTGGAAATTGAGTTAGCTTTCCAATAGAAGTGGTTTCAAGTCATTTGAAGCTGTATTGGATAAGTTATGATCGATTTACTATAGGTGTATCAATCCTTGCCGGGGACCACTTGAAAGTTGATGGGATTAACCAACTTCCCACTTTCTTCCACCCACCTTTCCTTTGCACGATTTTTCCTACTTTTCTGTATAATATTTCTTTCTTATTATCAAAAGGGTGGGCAAGAAACATCATTATCCAACTTTGTAATAATTTAACTTGTCAAAACTCTCTCTCTTTGAAATATCATTGTTCTTAGTGTTCTTGAGCTGTTCTTCAATTGTTCATCATCTGTTCTTGAGTTTTAATTTCGTTTTGCTTGTTTAATCCTTGTTTATCTTTATTCTCTGTTGTATCTACTTGAATATGCTTCAATCTATTATGAGATTAAGTGTTTTCATGGAGATTAGTGAGTAGTTTCCTTAAGAATTCATGGGTTAGGGAGATTAGAGTAACTTAGTGAAGATCTATGGTGTTATTGTATTAGATCCTTGTATGAACTTGCTTGTTGAGTATTTTTAATGCTTGTTTAGTCTTGATCACTCTAAACCTGATTTCTAAACACTTCTCATCAGACATGATTAGATGAAGTGTTTGAATCAACTCAACTAAGCTCTAGTGAGATTAGCCAAGGACACTTGATGTTAAAATTGCTAGATAGTTATTGAACTTGAACTTAAAGATTGCTTGATTGAATTAAGCCAAAGACATTTGATGTTTAATGATTTCTAAGCAAATGGGCATTTACCTAGACATAGGACTTGTCTAAGATTGTGTTTAGACTTAAGAGATTACTTTGATTGAAAGCTTGTCACCTAGATTGGATCTTAGTTACTTGAAGTCAATTCCCTTAGCCCATGGATTCACTTGTTTATATTTCTAGGATATTAGTTGTTACAAATCATCTATCTTGTTTCTAGGAATTTTGTATTCTTGGTGTTATTAGTTTCTTGTCTTGTTTGTCGTTTTATTGTGTGTGTATGTTGTTTCTCTTTTTCTTTGCTGTTGTTTGTTCTGTGTTATCGCTAATCAATAAGCTACAGACTTGACTTGTGAGCATTCGATTTTGGTATTGCTTTGGTTAGATGAAATGTGCTGTTGTGTGTGACTTTACAATTCGCATAACATGAATTGTTGGCACCTTAAGAAAGTCAATTTGCCTCGGGAACTAAGTAGATTTGTCATTAAGATTTCAAACTTTCTTGAGATTAAGCTTTATTTTCTATGCTTTGTTTTGCTTTTGTATAGCTACTAACCTCTTCTTCTAGCTTTTGTTATTTGTAGAGATGGCTTCAAGCTACTCTGAGAAGCCACAAGAAGAGGAAGAGACATTTGAAGATCGCATTGAGATCAGCCATATGTGAAGCACCACCTTTGATATACGCATACTCACACCAGACCAAAGGGATGAGTTGCATCGGCTTCAGAAAATGAAAAAGAATCGGGACAAGACAAAAAGAGAAACCTAGCACAACTTATCCGGATACACCTCATTAGGGACGAGCAGAGTTTGAAGAAAGGGAGGTTACCCAGTATGAGTTAGATGCTTTTGTGCCCTTAATGAGGTAATGTATTGGGCTCCACCACTCCAACTGGAAGGTATAGAAATTTCCACTTTAAAACTTCAACTCGAGGAAATATTGCTTGCCTTGTGGTGAGAATAATATCTTGGTCTTAATTTCTTGTGCTCATGAATGAATGTCTGATCTGATATGTGAAACTAAGAAACTAGATGAGTTGAGAAAGAAAAGCTTGTTAGAGATCATATTGAAGTTTGTTTTGACAAGAGCTATCTATGTGCTTCATTTGATCTTGAATCTGAGTTTTTCATTCTTGATGACCTAGACCTCTTCTTGAACTTCCTGATTAGGGGATGAACTTGATGTGGATAAGCTCTTGCTTGAGATAGAAAACCCCCATGCTGAAAACTATCATGAGAATGTGAACATTGTGTATTATTTGATTGATGGAGATAGAGTTGACTACTTGTTAAAACCTCTTTGAACATGTAGTTGATTTTGTGTTTCCACCTAATGCTTTTGATTCTCATGATCATCTGAACCTCAAGGAGCATTTCATAACTCATGTCATATCTTTAGTGAAGCTCTTTGAGGAAAAATATGTCTATTTTCTATGGACAGTAGTGTGCTCCTTTGCATACTTGGTTCCTTGTTCTTGGAGGAGAGGGACCAAAGGTGCATTGGCTCAACCTTTTGATACTTATGATTAGGCAAGCACACAAAGTCAAGCTAGAGACTTAAAAAAAGCTCACTTGGGAGGAAATCTCAAGAGTTCCTTTGTATATATGTGTGAATGTTTTTAATAAATTGTGTGAACCATCCTTGTTTGTGTGTTTGTTTGTGTGAATTGTGTGTCATTTCAGTTGAAGGTGTTCAGGAAAAGGAAAGGATTCAAAAGAGGCTAGGAAAGAAACACAAGTGCTGTGGAGACATGCTCATAGCGACACATATCCATAGTGACATGCTCAAGTCGACAGTCACAAGGTAAGTACTCTAAATCCGGTTTAAATTTCTCCACATCTCTAGTAATTTTTATTTTACTTATCATGTAACCACTCCAAATTCAAAGTCCACAAGAGACTGTGTGATTCGAGTGTGGGGGGTACTATAAAACTGATCATTTTGCTTGTTTTATTTGGATGATTTGCATTTGACATATCAAGCACTTTGCATCTGTGTGGATTTTAATGATTTGCTTTTGGATTTCTTGTGATGTTAAAAAAAAAAAAAAAAAAAAAAAAAAAAAAAAAAAAAAAAAGAGTTGTGAGTTTTGAATTATCATAGGGAGCCATGATTGAAATTGCCATGAAAAGAACATATCTACAAGCATCTCTTGAGCCTTGAAAACTCTTTTTTGAAAATGTTGCTCATATGATATTGACATGTTTCTTGAAACCAATTACAAACTGAACTTGATCATAAAGAATTTAATCTTCTTGCATATGGGCACTTGCATACTTGATCATGGATTTCATACACATTTGGGTTATCTTATTCCATGTCTTATCCTTTCATTAACCCAAATAGCACTCCCTTACCCTTGAACCCTTGCCATCTTTGAAACCAATATTGATTTGTTGAGTGAGGTCTCTTATTGATAGCTTGTCATGTGCAAAATCTTGAGAGTATTGGGAGCGACATATGTTTGTTCTCATCTATTGCAGCATAGATCCTCATTTGAACTAGCATCTAGGATGGTGAGTGAGTTTGTGTGTTTTTAAGTTGTTATATCTTGGGTTTGAGAGAAGAGAAAAAGATCAAAGAATGTCAATAAGAAAAAGAAAACCAATAGGAACCAAGAAAATAAAAGAAGAAAAACTCTAAGTGTGTCAATTAGAATTCCCCAAAGTAAAAAAAAAAAAAAATTAATGAAAGATCATAATGGGGAAAGAAAGAGTGTCAAGTTCTTAGTTGGTTGATCATGTAAATAAAAAAAAAAAAGAGAGAGTTCACTTGGTGAGAAATGTGAGTGAAGTGTATATACTTGGGTTTTGAATATAAAAGATGGTAGAATTTGTAATCACTTAGGAAGAAGAGTAGAATGATGAGAATGAGCTATGTATGCATGAATTGCTCCTAGTCTTAGATAAATTTGCATAATGATCATGCTCCTTGTTCTGAGTGATTGCCACCATTAAAAAGATTGTATTTGAACCTTTCTTTTCATTCATAAAAGACCATTAATCTACCAAGCCAAGTGATTGAGATCATGTGCCCATTTGTGAGAATCCACCTTGTGTGTGTGTGTGTGAATGAATGTGAGAATTGGTTGAAGTTACTTGTTGATTGATGAACATTGCACTTTGTATAAAGAAATAAAAAGAGTTTGATAGGCATTGAGAAGCTAGACTGATAGAAAAATGACCAATGATGTTTGCTATGATTTTGGATGTTGTAGAAGAGCTCTAGGATGTGTGTCTTTTGGCTAAGAGCTCCCTTTTTCAAACTTCTCCTCTTAGGACTTGAAACTTTACTTGAGGACAAGTAAAAGACTAGTGTGGGGGAGTTGATATCTTGTGAATTACATGTTTTTAACTTCTTATTCTTGCATGGTTTGGTCATTGGAGCATCATTTAGGCACATTTAGGTTGCATATCATTGCATTTGTACATATCAGGTGTTGGAGAGCACCATGGATGAGTTAGAGGACCATTGGTGGGATTTTGAGTGCAATTGGAGTCCCAAAGATGTTAAAGTGATCATTGAGCGATCCTATTCAGAGCGATCACGATGGTCAGTAGCGTACCCGCTCATATGTAGAGCGATCGTGCTCTCGCCCCATCTGGGGGGGGCAGCCCTGCAGTGTAGCTCGCGGCGTCGTTATGGTGAGCGAAGCAAGAGGTGCGGGTTTGTTGAGCGACGGTGAGCGGCGGGCTGTACCGCGCGTGTATGAAGACGAAGCACAGAGCGGTTTTGGCAGCGAGTAGCTCTGAAGCAGCGGAAAGATGAACACGGATGAGGCCTTAAAAATCTCTTCTGAAGCTCAACATTTGTGGAGAGACACTGGAATTGAGTTAGCTTTCCAATAGAAGTGGTTCAAGTCATTTGAAGCTGTATTGGATAAGTTATGATCGATTTACTATAGGTGTATCAATCCTTGCCGGGGACCACTTGAAAGTTGATGGGATTAACCAACTTCCCACTTTTTCCACACCCACCTTTCCTTTGCACGATTTTTCCTACTTTTCTGTATAATATTTTCTTTCTTATTATCAAAAGGGTGGGCAAGAAACATCATTATCCAACTTGTAATAATTTAACTTGTCAAAAACTCTCTCTCTTGAAATATCATTGTTCTTAGTGTTTTGAGCTGTTCTCAATTGTCATCATCTGTTCTTGAGTTTAATTCGTTTTGCTTGTTAATCCTGTTTATCTTTATTCTCTGTTGTATCTACTTGAATATGCTTCAATCTATTATGAGTTAAGTGTTTCATGGAGATTAGTGAGTAGTTTCCTTAAGAATTCATGGGTTAGGGAGATTAGAGTAACTTAGGAAGATCTATGGTGTTATTGTATTAGATCCTTGTATGAACTTGCTTGTTGAGTATTTTTAATGCTTGTTTAGTCTTGATCACTCTAAACCTGATTTTAAACACTTCTCATCAGACATGATTAGATGAAGTGTTTGAATCAACTCAACTAAGCTCTAGTGAGATTAGCCAAGGACACTTGATGTTAAAATTGCTAGATAGTTATTGAACTTGAACTTAAAGATTGCTTGATTGAATTAAGCAAAAGACATTTGATGTTTAATGATTTCTAAGCAAATGGGCATTTACCTAGACATAGGACTTGTCTAAGATGTGTTTAGACTTAAGAGATTACTTTGATGAAAGCTTGTCACCTAGATGGATCTTAGTACTTGAAGTCAATTCCTTAGCCCATGGATTCACTTTTATATTTCTAGGATGTAGTTGTTACAAATCATCTATCTTCTTGTTTGCTTAGATTAGGAAGGTTTGTGTATTCTTGGTGTTAAAGTCTCTAGTTCTTGTGGATTCGATCCTAAAATGCTACAATGACATCCATTCGATGTGGTATGTTGGCACATTAGGTTAATTGGTGTGTGCTTTAAACGCGTAATCAATTTGGCGCCGTTGCCGGGGAACTAAGTAGATTTGTCATTAAGATTTAAAACTTTCTTGAGATTAAGCTTTATTTTCTTATGCTTTGTTTTGCTTTTGTATAGCTACTAACCTCTTCTTCTAGCTTTGTTATTGTAGAGATGGCTTCAAGCTACTCTGAGAAGCCACAAGAAGAGGAAGAGACATTGAAGATCGCATTGAAGATCAGCCAATGTGAAGCCACCACCTTTGATATACGCATTACTCACACCAGACCAAAGGGATGAGTTGCATCGGCTTCAGAAAATGAAAAAGAATCGGGACAAGACAAAGAGGAAACCTAGCACACACTTATCGGATACACCTCATTAGGGACCGAGCAGAGTTTGAAGAAAGGGAGGTTACCCCAGTATGAGTTAGATGCTGCTTGTGCCCTTAATGAGGTAATGTATTGGGCTCCACCACTCCAACTGGAAGGTATAGAAATTTCCACTTTAAAACTTCAACTCGAGGAAATATGCTTGCCTTGTGGTGAGAATAATATCTCTGGTCTTAATTCTCTTGTGCTCATGAATGAATGTCTTGATCTGATATGTGAAACTAAGAAACTAGATGAGTTGAGAATAGAAAAGCTTGTTAGAGATCATATTGAAGTTTGTTTTGACAAGAGCTATCTATGTGCTTCATTTGATCTTGAATCTGAGTTTTCATTCTTGATGAACTAGACCTCTTCTTGAACTTCCTGATTTGGGGATGAATTGATGTGGATAAGCTCTTGCTTGAGATAGAAAACCCCATGCTGAAAACTATCATGAGAATGTGAACATTGTGTATTATTTGATTGATGGAGATAGAGTTGACTACTTTGTTAAAACCTCATTTGAACATGTAGTTGATTTTGTGTTTCCACCTAATGCTTTGATTCTCATGATCATCTGAACCTCAAGGAGCATTCATAACTCATGTCATATCTTTAGTGAAGCTCTTTGAGGAAAAATATGTCTATTTTCTATGGACAGTAGTGTGCTCCTTGCATACTTGGTTCCTTGTTCTTGGAGGAGAGGGACCAAAGGTGCATTGGCTCAACCTTTTGATATTATGATTAGCAAGCACACAAAGTCAAGCTAGAGACTTAAAACAAGCTCATTGGGAGGAAATCTCAAGAGTCCCCTTGTATATATGTGTGATGTTTTTAATAAATTGTGTGAACCATCTTGTTTGTGTGTTGTTTGTGTGAATTGTGTGTCATTTCAGTTTGGAAGGTGTTCAGGAAAAGGAAAGGATTCAAAGAGGCTAGGAAAGAAACACAAGTGCTGTGGAGAAATGCTCCATAGCGACATATCCTAGTGACATGCTCAAGTCGCTACAGTCACAAGGTAAGTCTCTAATCCGGTTTAAATTCTCTCCACATCTCTAGTAATTTTTATTTTACTTATCATGTAAACACTCCAAATTCAAAGTCACACAAGAGACTGTGTGATTCGAGTTGTGGTGGGGGTACTATAAAAAACTGATCATTTGTATTGTTTTATTTGGATGATTTGATTTGACATATCAAGCACTTGCATCTGTGTGGATTTTAATGATTTGCATTTGGATTTTTTTGTGATTGTTAAACAAAAAAAAAAATAAAACAAAAAAAAAAAAAAAAAAAAAGAGTTGTGAGTTTTGAATTATGCATAGGGAGCCATGATTGAAATTGCCATGGAAACGCAATATCTACAAGCATCTCTTGAGCCTTGAAACTCTTTTGAAACATGGTGCTCATATGTATGATATTGACATTGTTCTTGAAACCAATTACAAACTGAACTTGATCATAAGAATTTATCTCTCTTGCATATGGGCACTTGCATACTTGATCAGGATTCATACAATTTGGTTATCTTATCCATCTTATCCTTTCATTACCCAAATAGCAACCTTACCTGAACCTTGCCATTCTTTGAAACCAACATGATTTGTTGAGTGAGGTCTCTTATTGATAGCTTGTCATGTGCAAAATCTTGAGGTATTGGGAGCGAATATGTTTGTTCTCATCTATGCTAGCATAAGATCCTCTTTGAACTAGCATCTAGGATGGTGAGGAATTGGTTTGAAGTTACTTGTTGATCGATGAATTGCCTTCTGTATAAAAGGAAATAAAAAAGAGTTTGATAGGCATTGAGAAGCTTGAATGATAGAGAATAAAAACCAATGATCGTTTGATGATCAATTGGAATGTTGTAAAAAAGAAAAAAGGATGTGTGTCTTTTGGGAAGAGCTCGAAAGTCAAACTTCTTCTTTAGGATTGAATTTATGGGACAAGTAAAGACTATGGGGGAGTTGATTTATTGTGAGTTGAGTTTACATGTTTTTAACTCTTAT
>NW_026016718.1:12500-16903 GCF_020379485.1 Brassica napus | reverse complement strand
AGGGACTGAAGGTTGATGAGGAGAAGATCAAGCGATACAACTGGCCAACCCCGACCACGATCGGACATGTCCGCAGCTTCCATGGACTGGCCAGTTTCTATCGACGATTTGTGAAGGATTTCAGTACCATTGCCGCCCCAATGACCTCCGTGATCAAGAAGAATGTATCCTTTGCTTGGGACCTGCCCAAGAGGAGTCTTTCAACAGGCTTAAATATAGTTTGACACATGCACCGGTCCTAACTCTTCCTGATTTTGATAAACCTTTTGAGATTGAGTGTGATGCTTCAGGGACAGGGATAGGAGCCGTACTGACCCAAGGAGGCCGGCCAGTGGCTTTCTTTAGTGAAAATTGAGTGGAGCCGCCCTCAATTACCCCACCTATGATAAAGAGCTATATGCTCTAGTAAGGTCACTTGAAACTTGGCAACATTATCTTCTGTCTAAAGAGTTTATTATTCATACAGATCACGAGACTCTTAAACACTTGAGGGGCCAGACCCCACTCAAGAAGAGGCATGCTAGGTGGCTGGAGTTCGTGGAGACTTTTCCTTATGTGATCAAGTACAAGAAGGGGAAGGACAACGTAGTGGCCGACGCTCTATCCCACGCCACACACCTCATTACCACCATGGAGGCTAAGATCATGGGTTTTGAACAACTTAAAATGTCTTATGAAACTGACCCTGATTTTTCTGAGCTTTACAGTAACACGGCTAAGGAGCCATGGGTCCATTCTATCAGCAGGACGGGTTCCTCTTCAAGGAGAAGCGCCTGTGCATTCCTCATGGTTCCATGCGAGACTTACTGACACGAGAAGCTCATGGGGGCGGGTTGATGGGGCATTTCGGCCGAGACAAAACCCTGAGCGTCCTCTCCGACCACTTCTATTGGCCCCGGATGAGGCGCTACGTCGAGAGCCTTTGCGCCAAGTGCACTGTCTGTCTCAAAACCAAATCCAGGTCGCATCCTTATGGTTTACACATGCCTTTACCTATTCCTATTGCACCATGGGTTGATCTGTCTATGGACTTTGTGCTGGGCTTGCCCAAGATAGAACACAAGGATTCATTTTTGTTGTAGTGGACAGGTTCTCCAAGATGGCACATTTCATTCCGTGTTCCAAGACCAATGATGCAAGCCAAACCGCTGATCTCTTCTTCAAGGAAGTGGTGCGCTTACATGGAGTGCCTCGTACCATTGTGTCCGACCGAGACACAAATTCCTCAGCCACTTCTGGAGGACATTGTGGAAGAAGCTTGGAACCAAGCTCCTCTTCTCGACCACTTGCCACCCCAGACTGATGGACAGACCGAGGTAGTAAACCGTACACTCTCTCAGTTGTTGAGGGCTACGGTGGGTAAGAATCTTAGAAATTGGTTGAGTTGTTTGCCTTTCATTGAGTTTGCTTATAACCATGCAAGGCACTCTATTACTACCTCTCCCCTTTTGAGATCGTGTATGGCTTTAGACCAGAGACGCCCATGGACCTATCCGCACTGCCCCCAGCCATGCAAGTTAGCAAGGGTGGACAAAAAGGCTGAGTTTGTGAAGAACATGCACCGGCAAGTCAAGGAGACTTTGGAGAAGAAGGCTGAACGGAACCGGATTAAGCTCAACAAGGGACGCACAGAAGTTATCTTCCAACCAGGCGACTGGGTGTGGCTCCACATGAGGCCAGAACGGTTTCCGGAGAGAGGAAGAGCAAATTATCCCCACGGGGGGACGGACCTTTCCGAGTGCTCGACCGGATCAATGACAATGCCTACCGGCTAGAGCTGCCAGGTGAGTTCCAAGTTTCCCGAACGTTCAATGTGTCTGATTTGTCTCCTTATATTGCAGATGACGGAGATGTTCTGAGGACAGAACCTGTTCAAGAGGGAGGGGATGTTGTAGTACCACGACTGAGGTTCCCATCATCCGCAAAGGTCCTACCACAAGGTCCGGCTCAAGGGTTATAAGAGCTGGATTTGCCAAAGCTGTCCAGGAGTTGCTTGCACAGGAACAAACCGGATTCAAGCAACTATTGATCCAGGAGTTGGCCGACTTAAAGCTTGAAGACACCAGCGAGTCATTAGAGGTTCCAGACTCCTTCCATTCAAGCCAATTCTCCTCCATCGACCAGAATGGAGCCGGCCTGATCATTTCCACCTTCATCCTCAATCCATCCAACCACTTGCTTCCGGTTCAGAGATGTAGCCGTCCATCAGAAGGAGTAGTATGTGTTGTACTCTTTTTCCTTATCGGGTTTTGTCCCACTGGGTTTTCCGAAAGGTTTTAATGAGGCAACATGCAAGCATACTATGAGTTCTGATCCGGACATCTCAAGCCGCGACCGGTCTATTGCTTTTCTTTAATTTATTTCGGTTAAGACTATGGCCATTTGTCTAGGCCTTTTATCTTTTAGAGTCCATTAAGGAACAGCTATTTAAACTCTTGTAGTAGCCAAATTTTCGGCAAGTCTTTTTATGAAATCGTTTGCTTTAGCAAAGGAAACCCTAAGTCTTTCAGTTGTGTGAAACATTGAGAGCAGCCGTGTGACATATCAAAGAGCCGATCCATTGTTCTTTGTGGCGTCCTTCGATCCATTCCATTCCTTGTCCGAATCTTGAGAGAGACATACGTCCAGCAAGAGCCGGATCCATACCTATCTTCCTGTCCGACCTAGGCATCTAGCTGAGAGAGACATACGTCCAGCAGCTGATCCCATCCGCCAATCTTCTCCTTTCTTATCTTTTGTTTTAGATTTCATTCAATCAATTCCATAAAACCAAAAGAATCATATCTTGTTTCTGTTCTTGTCCTGTTAAAGATTCATAAAAGTCCCCTATCTGTTCAGGTTCGATCGCAAGCAAGAGACGAGCGGCCAGTACCATCCGTCCGAGGCAAAGCTGAACCGCGGAACGGCATCCGTATGCGTCCGTCCGTCCGTTCGACCCCTCCGACCCGTGCCTACAACAGCCAGCATGCTGATATGTGTGGTCAGCATGCTGATATGAGTTCAGTACACGGATCAGTCCACGGATCAGTACACGGACAGTCCACGGAAGGGCCAGCATGCTGATATGTGTGGTCAGCATGCTGATATGAGTTCAGTCACGGATCAGTACACGGATCAGTACACGGATCAGTACACGGACAGTCCACGGGAAGGGCCAGCATGCTGATATGTGTGGTCAGCATGCTGATATGAGTTCAGTACACGGATCAGTACACGGATCAGTACACGGACAGTCCACGGGAAGGGCCAGCATGCTGATACGTGTACTGACAGCATGCTGATATGAGTTCAGTACACGGATCAGTCCACGGACACAGTCTGTGTGTGCTAACGGACAGGACGGACGTCCTGCGTGTGCTGACGGACGTCCTGTGTGTACTGAACAGACAGCCCACGTGGGCCAAAATCACCCGAACAGTCCACAGGAAGGGCCAGCATGCTGATATGTGTACTGACGGACGATCACGGATGTCCTGGTGTACTGACGGACGGCCACGGACGTCCTGTGTGTGCCGACGGACGTCCTGTGTGTACTGACGGACGTCCTGTGTGTACTGACGGACACACGGACACACACGGACAGCCACGGACGTCCTGCGTGTGCTGACGGACGTCCTTTGTGTGCTGACGGACGTCCTGTGTGTACTGACGGACGTCCTGCGTGTGCTGACGGACACACGGACACACACGGACAGCCACGGACGTCCTGCGTGTGCTGACGGACGTCCTGCGTGTGCTGACGGACGTCCTGTGTGTGCTGACGGACGTCCTGTGTGCACTGACGGACACACGGACACACACGGACAGCCACGGACGTCCTGCGTGTGCTGACGGACGTCCTGTGTGTACTGAACAGACAGCCCACGTGAGCCAAAATCACCCGAACAGTCCACGGAGCGTGCTGATATGTGTACTGATGGACAGCCGGACGTCCTGTGTGTGCTGACGGACGGCCACGGACGTCCTGTGTGTGCTGACGGACACACACGGACGTCCGTGTGTACTGAACAGACAGCCCACGTGGGCCAAAATCACCCACGGACAGCCAAAATCACCCGAGAAGCCAAAAATGCAAAAATTAATATTTTTGAAGAAAGTTTTCTGAAAGGAAACATCAAAAATATGTCAACAAAGAGTTTAGGATGTCAAGTGTTGATCAAAAGTTGCTGTAGACATCCGTTTAGACCACGAAACTCCGACCTTTGTAGCATGCAAAAGACATGGTTAGAAGCAAAAGAAATTTATGAAAATTTACCAGAAAATAGCTTTAACCATCCTTATGAAGCATGCAAAAAATCAGATTCAAATTCGAAGTATTTTTTTTTTACATAAAAATACTCCCCGGAACACAACCAATGTCTACTGGTGACAGACTGAAAAAAAGCGTTTTGTATATATAAGGG
>NW_026016718.1:2500-5000 GCF_020379485.1 Brassica napus | reverse complement strand
CATGCTGATATGTGTGGTCAGCATGCTGATATGAGTTCAGTATACGGATCAGTACACGGATCAGTACACGGACAGTCCACGGGAAGGGCCAGCATGCTGATATGTGTGGTCAGCATGCTGATATGAGTTCAGTACACGGATCAGTCCACGGATCAGTACACGGACAGTCCACGGGAAGGGCCAGCATGCTGATATGTGTGGTCAGCATGCTGATATGAGTTCAGTATACGGATCAGTACACGGATCAGTACACGGACAGTCCACGGGAAGGGCCAGCATGCTGATATGTGTGGTCAGCATGCTGATATGAGTTCAGTACACGGATCAGTCCACGGATCAGTACACGGACAGTCCACGGGAAGGGCCAGCATGCTGATATGTGTGGTCAGCATGCTGATATGAGTTCAGTATACGGATCAGTACACGGATCAGTACACGGATCAGTACACGGACAGTCCACGGAAGGGCCAGCATGCTGATATGTGTGGTCAGCATGCTGATATGAGTTCAGTACACGGATCAGTACACGGATCAGTACACGGACAGTCCACGGGAAGGGCCAGCATGCTGATACGTGTACTGACAGCATGCTGATATGAGTTCAGTACACGGATCAGTCCACGGACACAGTCTGTGTGTGCTAACGGACAGGCACGGACGTCCTGCGTGTGCTGACGGACGTCCTGTGTGTACTGAACAGACAGCCCACGTGGGCCAAAATCACCCGAACAGTCCACAGGAAGGGCCAGCATGCTGATATGTGTACTGACGGACGATCACGGACGTCCTGTGTGTACTGACGGACGGCCACGGACGTCCTGTGTGTGCTGACGGACGTCCTGTGTGTACTGAGGGACGTCCTGTGTGTACTGACGGACACACAGACAGCCACGGACGTCCTGCGTGTGCTGACGGACGTCCTTTGTGTGCTGACGGACGTCCTGTGTGTACTGACGGACGTCCTGCGTGTGCTGACGGACACACACGGACAGCCACGGACGTCCTGCGTGTGCTGACGGACGTCCTGCGTGTGCTGACGGACGTCCTGTGTGTGCTGACGGACGTCCTGTGTGCACTGACGGACACACGGACACACACGGACAGCCACGGACGTCCTGCGTGTGCTGACGGACGTCCTGTGTGTACTGAACAGACAGTCCACGTGAGCCAAAATCACCCGAACAGTCCACGGAGCGTGCTGATATGTGTACTGATGGACAGCCGGACGTCCTGTGTGTGCTGACGGACGGCCACGGACGTCCTGTGTGTGCTGACGGACACACACGGACGTCCGTGTGTACTGAACAGACAGCCCACGTGGGCCAAAATCACCCACGGACAGCCAAAATCACCCGAGAAGCCAAAATGCAAAATTAATATTTTTGAAGAAAGTTTTCTGAAAGGAAACATCAAAATATGTCAACAAAGAGTTTAGGATGTCAAGTGTTGATCAAAAGTTGCTGTAGACATCCGGTTAGACCACGAAACTCCGACCTTTGTAGCATGCAAAAGACATGGTTAGAAGCAAAAGAAAATTTATGAAAATTACCAGAAAATAGCTTAACCATCCTTATGAAGCATGCAAAAAATCAGATTCAAATTCGAAGTATTTTTTTTTTACATTAAAAATACTCCCCGGAACACAACCAATGTCTACTGGTGACAGACTGAAAAAAAGCGTTTTGTATATATAAGGGGTAGGCACTCTCTTGAGCCTCCTACCCCCCAGTACCCGAACGGTTCGGGTACGTAGTGTTGGACTGTTCGGTCCAACACTATCGAGGGCTGGGTTGAGGTCGATGGCGGATTGTCCCCGGTGAATTTTCCGGGAACTTTTCCGGCGAATTTTCCGGTGGACCGTTTTGCCCCTAACTTCAAATTTCGCGCTTGCATGGTCTTGGCCTGGTTTCATCCGTCTTCCAGTTGCTTTTTTGATTACATCTCAAGAGTGGTTGGAAAGATTGATGTTAGCGGGTCAATAAAAATTCGCCGTATGAGTGGTGATTGGATAGCTAGTGTTTGTAGGCTCTGTGCTCGCGCACCCAACTACAGACCAACTATCCTCCTCAGTTCTCTTCACTAGCATAGTTTTATGCTTGTTGAACTGATCCGGGGCCTGTGTTGCGTACCTATCTGGAAGGAATTGTTAAGCTTTGCTTAAAATGTGTTTGCGGCATCTCCTTCAGTGGGGAAGTCGTGAAAACATAAGCCGGCACTGTGTGATCCTTGCGTCTTTGCTAGTTTATGCATTGTTCGCAAAGGTGAATAAGCTGTTTGCTGAGATCTCGGTTGCGGAAATATTATGGCGGTGACCCGAAGAAAATTCTGTCCCGCTAAGCACGTTTGTCCCGGACAAAAGATGACGGTCAAGTCTGCGTTGTTCCCACTTTCCATGTGTTTGCGGGAATATGACGTGGTGTTGTCCTGATTTATGAATGCTACCTGGTTGATCCTCCAGTAGTCATATGCTTGTCTCAAAGATTAAGCCATGCATGTGTAA
>NW_026016717.1:0-68848 GCF_020379485.1 Brassica napus | reverse complement strand
GATTCCAGTTTCCCAGTTTGGAATAGGACATGTCTTCGTCGTTCCAATAAACAGGATGAATCACTTGTAAGAACTTGATTTGGATCATAACTGGTGGAAACACCATAATTGAATAAATCTAATAGAGTTGGGATGAAGAAGTTATCCCACTTTCTAATCAGGTGATTCCATTTCCCCCAGTTTGGGAATAGGACAGCTTCTTCGTCGTTCCAATCAAACCAGGATGATCACTTTGTAAGAAGCTTATTTGGATACATAAAAGTGGTGGAGAAACACCAGGAAGTTGAATAAATCTCATAGAGTTGGGAGAAGAAGTTATCCCACTTTCTAATCAGTGATTCCGTTTCCCAGTTTGGGAATAGGACAGCTTCTTCGTCGTTCCAATCAAACCAGGATGAATCACTTTGTAAGAAGCTTGATTTGGATACTAAAGGGTTGGAGAAACACCAGGAAGTTGAATAAATCTCATAGGAGTTGGATGAAGAAGTTATCCCACTTTCTAATCAGGTGATTCCAGTTTCCCGTTTGGGAATAGAACAGCTTCTTCGTCGTTCCAATCAAACCAGGATGAATCACTTTGTAAGAAGCTTGATTTGGAACATAAAGTGTTGGAGAACCACGAAGTTGAATAAATCTCATAGGAGTTGGGATGAAGAAGTTATCCCACTTTCAAATCAGGTTTCCAGTTTCCCAGTTTGGAATAGGACAGCTTCTTTTCTTCTTCCGTTCCAATCAAACCAGGATGAATCACTTTGTAAGAAGCTTGATTTGGATACATAAAATGGTGGAGAAACACCCAATTTGAATAATCTCATAGGAGTTGGGATGAAGAAGTTATCCCACTTTCTAATCAGGTGATTCCATTTCCCAGTTTGGGAATAGGAACAGCTTCTTCGTCGTTCCAATCAAACCAGGATGAATCACTTTGTAAGAAGCTTGATTTGGATACATAAAGTGTTGGAGAAACACCAGGAAGTTGAATAAATCTCATAGGAGTTGGGATGAAGAAGTTATCCCACTTTCTAATCAGGTGATTCCAGTTTCCCAGTTTGGAATAGGACAGCTTCTTCGTCGTTCCAATCAAACAGGATGAATCACTTTGTAAGAAGCTTGATTTGGATACATAAAGGGTTGAGAATCACCAGGAAGTTGAATAAATCTCATAGAGTTGGATGAAGAAGTTATCCCACTTTCTAATCAGGTGATTCCAGTTCCCAGTTTGGGAAGGACAGCTTCTTCGTCGTTCCAATCAAACCAGGATGAATCACTTTGTAAGAAGCTTGATTTGGATACATAAGTGTTGGAGAACACCAGGAAGTTGAATAATCTCATAGGAGTTGGGATGAAGAAGTTATCCCCCTTTCAAATCAGGTGATTCCAGTTTCCCAGTTTGGGAATAGGACAGCTTCTTCGTCGTTCCAATCAACCAGGATGAATCACTTTGTAAGAAGCTTGATTTGGATACATAAAGTGTTGAGAAACACCAGGAAGTTGAATAAATCTCATAGGAGTTGGGATGAAGAAGTTATCCCACTTTCAATCAGGTGATTCCAGTTTCCCAGTTTGGGAATAGACAGCTTCTCTTCTTCGTTCGTCCAATCCAATCAACCAGGATGAATCACTTTGTAAGAAGCTTGATTTGGATACATAAAATGTGGGGAAACACCAGGAAGTTGAATAAATCTCATAGGAGTTGGGATGAAGAAGTTATCCCACTTTCTATCAGGTGATTCCAGTTTCCCAGTTTGGGAATAGGACAGCTTCTTCGTCGTTCCAATCAAACCAGATGAATCACTTTGTAAGAAGCTTGATTGGATACATAAAGTGTGGAGAATCACCAGGAAGTTGAATAAATCTCATAGGAGTTGGGATGAAGAAGTTTATCCCACTTTCTAATCAGGTGATTCCAGTTTCCCAGTTTGGGAATAGACAGCTTCTTCTTCTTTCGTTCCAATCAAACCAGGATGAATCACTTTGTAAGAAGCTTGATTTGGATACATAAATGGTGGAGAAACCAGAAGTTGAATAAATCTCATAGGAGTTGGGATGAAGAAGTTATCCCACTTTCTAATCAGGTGATTCCAGTTTCCCAGTTGGGAATATGACAGCTTCTCTTCTTCGTTTCCAATCAACCAGATGAATCACTTTGTAAGAAGCTTGATTTGGATACATAAATGTTGGAGAAACACCAGGAAGTTGAATAAATCTCATAGGAGTTGGGATGAAGAAGTTATCCCACTTTCTAATCAGGTGATTCCAGTTTCCCAGTTTGGGAATAGGACAGCTTCTTCGTCGTTCCAATCAAACCAGGATGAATCACTTTGTAAGAAGCTTGATTTGGATACATAAATGTTGGAGAACACCAGGAAGTTGAATAAATCTCATAGGAGTTGGGATGAAGAAGTTATCCCACTTTCTAATCAGGTGATTCCAGTTTCCCAGTTTGGGAATAGGACAGCTTCTTCGTCGTTCCAATCAAACCAGGATGAATCACTTTGTAAGAAGCTTGATTTGGATACATAAAGGTTGAGAAACACCAGAAGTTGAATAAATCTCATAGGAGTTGGGATGAAGAAGTTATCCCACTTTCTAATCAGGTGATTCCAGTTTCCCAGTTTGGGAATAGGACAGCTTCTTCGTCGTTCCAATCAAACCAGGATGAATCACTTTGTAAGAAGCTTGATTTGGATACATAAAATGGTGGAGAATCACCAGGAAGTTGAATAAATCTCATAGGAGTTGGGATGAAGAAGTTATCCCACTTTCTAATCAGGTGATTCCAGTTTCCCAGTTTGGGAATAGGACAGCTTCTTCGTCGTTCCAATCAAACCAGGATGAATCACTTTGTAAGAAGCTTGATTTGGATACATAAGTGTTGGAGAAACACCAGGAAGTTGAATAAATCTCATAGGAGTTGGGATGAAGAAGTTATCCCACTTTCAATCAGGTGATTCCAGTTTCCCAGTTTGGGAATAGGACAGCTTCTTTCTTCGTTCCAATCAAACCAGGATGAATCACTTTGTAAGAAGCTTGATTTGGATACATAACATGGTGGAGAAACACCCAGGAAGTTGAATAAATCTCATAGGAGTTGGGATGAAGAAGTTATCCCACTTTCTAATCAGGTGATTCCAGTTTCCCAGTTTGGGAATAGGACAGCTTCTTCGTCGTTCCAATCAAACCAGGATGAATCACTTTGTAAGAAGCTTGATTTGGATACATAAAGTGTTGGAGAAACACCAGGAAGTTGAATAAATCTCATAGGAGTTGGAATGAAGTTATCCCACTTTCTAATCAGGTGATTCCAGTTTCCCCAGTTTGGGAATAGGACAGCTTCTTCGTCGTTCCAATCAAACCAGGATGAATCACTTTGTAAGAAGCTTGATTTGGATACATAAAGTGTTGGAGAAACACCAGGAAGTTGAATAAATCTCATAGGAGTTGGGATGAAGAAGTTATCCCACTTTCTAATCAGGTGATTCCAGTTTCCCAGTTTGGGAATAGGACAGCTTCTTCTGTCGTTCCAATCAAACCAGGATGAATCACTTTGTAAGAAGCTTGATTTGGATACATAAAATGGTGGAGAAACACCAGGAAGTTGAATAAATCTCATAGGAGTTGGGATGAAGAAGTTATCCCACTTTCTAATCAGGTGATTCCAGTTTCCCAGTTTGGGAATAGGACAGCTTCTTCGTCGTTCCAATCAAACCAGGATGAATCACTTTGTAAGAAGCTTGATTTGGATACATAAAGTGTTGGAGAATCACCAGGAAGTTGAATAAATCTCATAGGAGTTGGGATGAAGAAGTTATCCCACTTTCTAATCAGGTGATTCCAGTTTCCCAGTTTGGGAATAGGACAGCTTCTTCGTCGTTCCAATCAACCAGGATGAATCACTTTGTAAGAAGCTTGATTTGGATACATAAAGTGGTGGAGAACACCAGGAAGTTGAATAAATCTCATAGGAGTTGGGATGAAGAAGTTATCCCACTTTCTAATCAGGTGATTCCAGTTCCCAGTTTGGGAATAGGACAGCTTCTTCGTCGTTCCAATCAAACCAGGATGAATCACTTTGTAAGAAGCTTGATTTGGATACATAAATGGTGGAGAACACCAGGAAGTTGAATAAATCTCATAGGAGTTGGGATGAAGAAGTTATCCCACTTTCTAATCAGGTGATTCCAGTTTCCCAGTTTGGGAATAGGACAGCTTCTTCGTCGTTCCAATCAAACCAGGATGAATCACTTTGTAAGAAGCTTGATTTGGATACATAAAGTGTGGAGAAACACCAGGAAGTTGAATAAATCTCATAGGAGTTGGGATGAAGAAGTTATCCCACTTTCTAATCAGGTGATTCCAGTTTCCCAGTTTGGGAATAGGACAGCTTCTTCGTCGTTCCAATCAAACCAGGATGAATCACTTTGTAAGAAGCTTGATTTGGATACATAAATGGTGGAGAAACACCAGGAAGTTGAATAAATCTCATAGGAGTTGGGATGAAGAAGTTATCCCACTTTCTAATCAGGTGATTCCAGTTTCCCAGTTTGGGAATAGGACAGCTTCTTCGTCGTTCCAATCAAACCAGGATGAATCACTTTGTAAGAAGCTTGATTTGGATACATAAAGTGGTGGAGAAACACCAGGAAGTTGAATAAATCTCATAGGAGTTGGGATGAAGAAGTTATCCCACTTTCTAATCAGGTGATTCCAGTTTCCCAGTTTGGGAATAGACAGCTTCTTCGTCGTTCCAATCAAACCAGGATGAATCACTTTGTAAGAAGCTTGATTTGGATACATAAAGTGGTTGGAGAATCACCAGGAAGTTGAATAAATCTCATAGGAGTTGGGATGAAGAAGTTATCCCACTTTCTAATCAGGTGATTCCAGTTTCCCAGTTTGGGAATAGGACAGCTTCTTCGTCGTTCCAATCAAACCAGGATGAATCACTTTGTAAGAAGCTTGATTTGGATACATAAATGTTGGAGAATCACCAGGAAGTTGAATAAATCTCATAGGAGTTGGGATGAAGAAGTTATCCCACTTTCTAATCAGGTGATTCCAGTTTCCCAGTTTGGGAATAGGACAGCTTCTTCGTCGTTCCAATCAAACCAGGATGAATCACTTTGTAAGAAGCTTGATTTGGATACATAAAGTGTTGGAGAAACACCAGGAAGTTGAATAAATCTCATAGGAGTTGGGATGAAGAAGTTATCCCACTTTCTAATCAGGTGATTCCAGTTTCCCAGTTTGGGAATAGGACAGCTTCTTCGTCGTTCCAATCAAACCAGGATGAATCACTTTGTAAGAAGCTTGATTTGGATACATAAAGTGTTGGAGAAACACCAGGAAGTTGAATAAATCTCATAGGAGTTGGGATGAAGAAGTTATCCCACTTTCTAATCAGGTGATTCCAGTTTCCCAGTTTGGGAATAGGACAGCTTCTTCGTCGTTCCAATCAAACCAGGATGAATCACTTTGTAAGAAGCTTGATTTGGATACATAAAATGGTGGAGAAACACCAGGAAGTTGAATAAATCTCATAGGAGTTGGGATGAAGAAGTTATCCCACTTTCTAATCAGGTGATTCCAGTTTCCCAGTTTGGGAATAGGACAGCTTCTTCGTCGTTCCAATCAACCAGGATGAATCACTTTGTAAGAAGCTTGATTTGGATACATAAATGGTGGAGAAACACCAGGAAGTTGAATAAATCTCATAGGAGTTGGGATGAAGAAGTTATCCCACTTTCTAATCAGGTGATTCCAGTTTCCAGTTTGGGAATAGGACAGCTTCTTCGTCGTTCCAATCAAACCAGGATGAATCACTTTGTAAGAAGCTTGATTTGGATACATAAAGTGTTGGAGAACACCAGGAAGTTGAATAAATCTCATAGGAGTTGGGATGAAGAAGTTATCCCACTTTCTAATCAGGTGATTCCAGTTTCCCAGTTTGGGAATAGGACAGCTTCTTCGTCGTTCCAATCAAACCAGGATGAATCACTTTGTAAGAAGCTTGATTTGGATACATAAAGTGTTGGAGAAACACCAGGAAGTTGAATAAATCTCATAGGAGTTGGGATGAAGAAGTTATCCCACTTTCTAATCAGGTGATTCCAGTTTCCCAGTTTGGGAATAGGACAGCTTCTTCGTCGTTCCAATCAAACCAGGATGAATCACTTTGTAAGAAGCTTGATTTGGATACATAAATGGTGGAGAAACACCAGGAAGTTGAATAAATCTCATAGGAGTTGGGATGAAGAAGTTATCCCACTTTCTAATCAGGTGATTCCAGTTTCCCAGTTTGGGAATAGGACAGCTTCTTCGTCGTTCCAATCAAACCAGGATGAATCACTTTGTAAGAAGCTTGATTTGGATACATAAAGTGTTGGAGAAACACCAGGAAGTTGAATAAATCTCATAGGAGTTGGGATGAAGAAGTTATCCCACTTTCTAATCAGGTGATTCCAGTTTCCCAGTTTGGGAATAGGACAGCTTCTTCGTCGTTCCAATCAAACCAGGATGAATCACTTTGTAAGAAGCTTGATTTGGATACATAAAATGGTGGAGAACACCAGGAAGTTGAATAAATCTCATAGGAGTTGGGATGAAGAAGTTATCCCACTTTCTAATCAGGTGATTCCAGTTTCCCAGTTTGGGAATAGGACAGCTTCTTCGTCGTTCCAATCAAACCAGGATGAATCACTTTGTAAGAAGCTTGATTTGGATACATAAAGGGTTGGAGAACACCAGGAAGTTGAATAAATCTCATAGGAGTTGGGATGAAGAAGTTATCCCACTTTCTAATCAGGTGATTCCAGTTTCCCAGTTTGGGAATAGGACAGCTTCTTCGTCGTTCCAATCAAACCAGGATGAATCACTTTGTAAGAAGCTTGATTTGGATACATAAAGTGTTGGAGAACACCAGGAAGTTGAATAAATCTCATAGGAGTTGGGATGAAGAAGTTATCCCACTTTCTAATCAGGTGATTCCAGTTTCCCAGTTTGGGAATAGGACAGCTTCTTCGTCGTTCCAATCAAACCAGGATGAATCACTTTGTAAGAAGCTTGATTTGGATACATAAATGGTGGAGAAACACCAGGAAGTTGAATAAATCTCATAGGAGTTGGGATGAAGAAGTTATCCCACTTTCTAATCAGGTGATTCCAGTTTCCCAGTTTGGGAATAGGACAGCTTCTTCGTCGTTCCAATCAAACCAGGATGAATCACTTTGTAAGAAGCTTGATTTGGATACATAAAGTGTTGGAGAAACACCAGGAAGTTGAATAAATCTCATAGGAGTTGGGATGAAGAAGTTATCCCACTTTCTAATCAGGTGATTCCAGTTTCCCAGTTTGGGAATAGGACAGCTTCTTCGTCGTTCCAATCAAACCAGGATGAATCACTTTGTAAGAAGCTTGATTTGGATACATAAAGTGTTGGAGAACACCAGGAAGTTGAATAAATCTCATAGGAGTTGGGATGAAGAAGTTATCCCACTTTCTAATCAGGTGATTCCAGTTTCCCAGTTTGGGAATAGGACAGCTTCTTCGTCGTTCCAATCAAACCAGGATGAATCACTTTGTAAGAAGCTTGATTTGGATACATAAAATGGTGGAGAATCACCAGGAAGTTGAATAAATCTCATAGGAGTTGGGATGAAGAAGTTATCCCACTTTCTAATCAGGTGATTCCAGTTTCCCAGTTTGGGAATAGGACAGCTTCTTCGTCGTTCCAATCAAACCAGGATGAATCACTTTGTAAGAAGCTTGATTTGGATACATAAAGTGGTGGAGAACACCAGGAAGTTGAATAAATCTCATAGGAGTTGGGATGAAGAAGTTATCCCACTTTCTAATCAGGTGATTCCAGTTTCCCAGTTTGGGAATAGGACAGCTTCTTCGTCGTTCCAATCAAACCAGGATGAATCACTTTGTAAGAAGCTTGATTTGGATACATAAATGTGGAGAAACACCAGGAAGTTGAATAAATCTCATAGGAGTTGGGATGAAGAAGTTATCCCACTTTCTAATCAGGTGATTCCAGTTTCCCAGTTTGGGAATAGGACAGCTTCTTCGTCGTTCCAATCAAACCAGGATGAATCACTTTGTAAGAAGCTTGATTTGGATACATAAAGGTTGGAGAAACACCAGGAAGTTGAATAAATCTCATAGGAGTTGGGATGAAGAAGTTATCCCACTTTCTAATCAGGTGATTCCAGTTTCCCAGTTTGGGAATAGACAGCTTCTTCGTCGTTCCAATCAAACCAGGATGAATCACTTTGTAAGAAGCTTGATTTGGATACATAAAGTGTTGGAGAAACACCAGGAAGTTGAATAAATCTCATAGGAGTTGGGATGAAGAAGTTATCCCACTTTCTAATCAGGTGATTCCAGTTTCCCAGTTTGGGAATAGGACAGCTTCTTCGTCGTTCCAATCAAACCAGGATGAATCACTTTGTAAGAAGCTTGATTTGGATACATAAAGTGGTGGAGAAACACCAGGAAGTTGAATAAATCTCATAGGAGTTGGGATGAAGAAGTTATCCCACTTTCTAATCAGGTGATTCCAGTTTCCCAGTTTGGGAATAGGACAGCTTCTTCGTCGTTCCAATCAAACCAGGATGAATCACTTTGTAAGAAGCTTGATTTGGATACATAAAGTGTTGGAGAAACACCAGGAAGTTGAATAAATCTCATAGGAGTTGGGATGAAGAAGTTATCCCACTTTCTAATCAGGTGATTCCAGTTTCCCAGTTTGGGAATAGACAGCTTCTTCGTCGTTCCAATCAAACCAGGATGAATCACTTTGTAAGAAGCTTGATTTGGATACATAAAGTGTTGGAGAAACACCAGGAAGTTGAATAAATCTCATAGGAGTTGGGATGAAGAAGTTATCCCACTTTCAAATCAGGTGATTCCAGTTTCCCAGTTTGGGAATAGGACAGCTTCTTCGTCGTTCCAATCAAACCAGGATGAATCACTTTGTAAGAAGCTTGATTTGGATACATAAATGGTGGGAAACACCAGGAAGTTGAATAAATCTCATAGGAGTTGGGATGAAGAAGTTATCCCACTTTCAAATCAGGTGATTCCAGTTTCCCAGTTTGGGAATAGGACAGCTTCTTCGTCGTTCCAATCAAACCAGGATGAATCACTTTGTAAGAAGCTTGATTTGGATACATAAAGTGGTGGAGAACACCAGGAAGTTGAATAAATCTCATAGGAGTTGGGATGAAGAAGTTATCCCACTTCTAATCAGGTGATTCCAGTTTCCCAGTTTGGGAATAGGACAGCTTCTTCGTCGTTCCAATCAAACCAGGATGAATCACTTTGTAAGAAGCTTGATTTGGATACATAAAGGGTTGGAGAAACACCAGGAAGTTGAATAAATCTCATAGGAGTTGGGATGAAGAAGTTATCCCACTTTCAAATCAGGTGATTCCAGTTTCCCAGTTTGGGAATAGGACAGCTTCTTCGTCGTTCCAATCAAACCAGGATGAATCACTTTGTAAGAAGCTTGATTTGGATACATAAAGTGTTGGAGAATCACCAGGAAGTTGAATAAATCTCATAGGAGTTGGGATGAAGAAGTTATCCCACTTTCAAATCAGGTGATTCCAGTTTCCCAGTTTGGGAATAGGACAGCTTCTTCGTCGTTCCAATCAAACCAGGATGAATCACTTTGTAAGAAGCTTGATTTGGATACATAAAGTGTTGGAGAATCACCAGGAAGTTGAATAAATCTCATAGGAGTTGGGATGAAGAAGTTATCCCACTTTCAAATCAGGTGATTCCAGTTTCCCAGTTTGGGAATAGGACAGCTTCTTCGTCGTTCCAATCAAACCAGGATGAATCACTTTGTAAGAAGCTTGATTTGGATACATAAAGGGTTGGAGAATCACCAGGAAGTTGAATAAATCTCATAGGAGTTGGGATGAAGAAGTTATCCCACTTTCTAATCAGGTGATTCCAGTTTCCCAGTTTGGGAATAGGACAGCTTCTTCGTCGTTCCAATCAAACCAGGATGAATCACTTTGTAAGAAGCTTGATTTGGATACATAAAGTGTTGGAGAAACACCAGGAAGTTGAATAAATCTCATAGGAGTTGGGATGAAGAAGTTATCCCACTTTCTAATCAGGTGATTCCAGTTTCCCAGTTTGGGAATAGGACAGCTTCTTCGTCGTTCCAATCAAACCAGGATGAATCACTTTGTAAGAAGCTTGATTTGGATACATAAAGTGGTGGAGAATCACCAGGAAGTTGAATAAATCTCATAGGAGTTGGGATGAAGAAGTTATCCCACTTTCTAATCAGGTGATTCCAGTTTCCCAGTTTGGGAATAGGACAGCTTCTTCGTCGTTCCAATCAAACCAGGATGAATCACTTTGTAAGAAGCTTGATTTGGATACATAAATGGTGGAGAACACCAGGAAGTTGAATAAATCTCATAGGAGTTGGGATGAAGAAGTTATCCCACTTTCTAATCAGGTGATTCCAGTTTCCCAGTTTGGGAATAGGACAGCTTCTTCGTCGTTCCAATCAAACCAGGATGAATCACTTTGTAAGAAGCTTGATTTGGATACATAAAGGTGGAGAAACACCAGGAAGTTGAATAAATCTCATAGGAGTTGGGATGAAGAAGTTATCCCACTTTCTAATCAGGTGATTCCAGTTTCCCAGTTTGGGAATAGGACAGCTTCTTCGTCGTTCCAATCAAACCAGGATGAATCACTTTGTAAGAAGCTTGATTTGGATACATAAAGTGTTGGAGAAACACCAGGAAGTTGAATAAATCTCATAGGAGTTGGGATGAAGAAGTTATCCCACTTTCTAATCAGGTGATTCCAGTTTCCCAGTTTGGGAATAGGACAGCTTCTTCGTCGTTCCAATCAAACCAGGATGAATCACTTTGTAAGAAGCTTGATTTGGATACATAAATGGTGGAGAAACACCAGGAAGTTGAATAAATCTCATAGGAGTTGGGATGAAGAAGTTATCCCACTTTCTAATCAGGTGATTCCAGTTTCCCAGTTTGGGAATAGGACAGCTTCTTCGTCGTTCCAATCAAACCAGGATGAATCACTTTGTAAGAAGCTTGATTTGGATACATAAAGTGTTGGAGAATCACCAGGAAGTTGAATAAATCTCATAGGAGTTGGGATGAAGAAGTTATCCCACTTTCAAATCAGGTGATTCCAGTTTCCCAGTTTGGGAATAGGACAGCTTCTTCGTCGTTCCAATCAAACCAGGATGAATCACTTTGTAAGAAGCTTGATTTGGATACATAAAGTGGTGGAGAATCACCAGGAAGTTGAATAAATCTCATAGGAGTTGGGATGAAGAAGTTATCCCACTTTCTAATCAGGTGATTCCAGTTTCCCAGTTTGGGAATAGGACAGCTTCTTCGTCGTTCCAATCAAACCAGGATGAATCACTTTGTAAGAAGCTTGATTTGGATACATAAAGTGGTGGAGAATCACCAGGAAGTTGAATAAATCTCATAGGAGTTGGGATGAAGAAGTTATCCCACTTTCTAATCAGGTGATTCCAGTTTCCCAGTTTGGGAATAGGACAGCTTCTTCGTCGTTCCAATCAAACCAGGATGAATCACTTTGTAAGAAGCTTGATTTGGATACATAAAGGGTGGAGAAACACCAGGAAGTTGAATAAATCTCATAGGAGTTGGATGAAGAAGTTATCCCACTTTCTAATCAGGTGATTCCAGTTTCCCAGTTTGGGAATAGGACAGCTTCTTCGTCGTTCCAATCAAACCAGGATGAATCACTTTGTAAGAAGCTTGATTTGGATACATAAAGTGGTGGAGAACACCAGGAAGTTGAATAAATCTCATAGGAGTTGGGATGAAGAAGTTATCCCACTTTCTAATCAGGTGATTCCAGTTTCCCAGTTTGGGAATAGGACAGCTTCTTCGTCGTTCCAATCAAACCAGGATGAATCACTTTGTAAGAAGCTTGATTTGGATACATAAAGGGTTGGAGAATCACCAGGAAGTTGAATAAATCTCATAGGAGTTGGGATGAAGAAGTTATCCCACTTTCTAATCAGGTGATTCCAGTTTCCCAGTTTGGGAATAGGACAGCTTCTTCGTCGTTCCAATCAAACCAGGATGAATCACTTTGTAAGAAGCTTGATTTGGATACATAAAGTGTTGGAGAAACACCAGGAAGTTGAATAAATCTCATAGGAGTTGGGATGAAGAAGTTATCCCACTTTCAAATCAGGTGATTCCAGTTTCCCAGTTTGGGAATAGGACAGCTTCTTCGTCGTTCCAATCAAACCAGGATGAATCACTTTGTAAGAAGCTTGATTTGGATACATAAAGTGGTGGAGAATCACCAGGAAGTTGAATAAATCTCATAGGAGTTGGGATGAAGAAGTTATCCCACTTTCTAATCAGGTGATTCCAGTTTCCCAGTTTGGGAATAGGACAGCTTCTTCGTCGTTCCAATCAAACCAGGATGAATCACTTTGTAAGAAGCTTGATTTGGATACATAAAGTGGTGGAGAATCACCAGGAAGTTGAATAAATCTCATAGGAGTTGGGATGAAGAAGTTATCCCACTTTCTAATCAGGTGATTCCAGTTTCCCAGTTTGGGAATAGGACAGCTTCTTCGTCGTTCCAATCAAACCAGGATGAATCACTTTGTAAGAAGCTTGATTTGGATACATAAAGTGTTGGAGAATCACCAGGAAGTTGAATAAATCTCATAGGAGTTGGGATGAAGAAGTTATCCCACTTTCAAATCAGGTGATTCCAGTTTCCCAGTTTGGGAATAGGACAGCTTCTTCGTCGTTCCAATCAAACCAGGATGAATCACTTTGTAAGAAGCTTGATTTGGATACATAAAGTGGTGGAGAATCACCAGGAAGTTGAATAAATCTCATAGGAGTTGGGATGAAGAAGTTATCCCACTTTCAAATCAGGTGATTCCAGTTTCCCAGTTTGGGAATAGGACAGCTTCTTCGTCGTTCCAATCAAACCAGGATGAATCACTTTGTAAGAAGCTTGATTTGGATACATAAAGTGGTGGAGAATCACCAGGAAGTTGAATAAATCTCATAGGAGTTGGGATGAAGAAGTTATCCCACTTTCAAATCAGGTGATTCCAGTTTCCCAGTTTGGGAATAGGACAGCTTCTTCGTCGTTCCAATCAAACCAGGATGAATCACTTTGTAAGAAGCTTGATTTGGATACATAAAGGGTGGAGAATCACCAGGAAGTTGAATAAATCTCATAGGAGTTGGGATGAAGAAGTTATCCCACTTTCAAATCAGGTGATTCCAGTTTCCCAGTTTGGGAATAGGACAGCTTCTTCGTCGTTCCAATCAAACCAGGATGAATCACTTTGTAAGAAGCTTGATTTGGATACATAAAGTGTTGGAGAATCACCAGGAAGTTGAATAAATCTCATAGGAGTTGGGATGAAGAAGTTATCCCACTTTCAAATCAGGTGATTCCAGTTTCCCAGTTTGGGAATAGGACAGCTTCTTCGTCGTTCCAATCAAACCAGGATGAATCACTTTGTAAGAAGCTTGATTTGGATACATAAAGTGTTGGAGAATCACCAGGAAGTTGAATAAATCTCATAGGAGTTGGGATGAAGAAGTTATCCCACTTTCAAATCAGGTGATTCCAGTTTCCCAGTTTGGGAATAGGACAGCTTCTTCGTCGTTCCAATCAAACCAGGATGAATCACTTTGTAAGAAGCTTGATTTGGATACATAAAGGGTTGGAGAATCACCAGGAAGTTGAATAAATCTCATAGGAGTTGGGATGAAGAAGTTATCCCACTTTCAAATCAGGTGATTCCAGTTTCCCAGTTTGGGAATAGGACAGCTTCTTCGTCGTTCCAATCAAACCAGGATGAATCACTTTGTAAGAAGCTTGATTTGGATACATAAAGTGGTGGAGAATCACCAGGAAGTTGAATAAATCTCATAGGAGTTGGGATGAAGAAGTTATCCCACTTTCAAATCAGGTGATTCCAGTTTCCCAGTTTGGGAATAGGACAGCTTCTTCGTCGTTCCAATCAAACCAGGATGAATCACTTTGTAAGAAGCTTGATTTGGATACATAAAGTGTGGAGAATCACCAGGAAGTTGAATAAATCTCATAGGAGTTGGGATGAAGAAGTTATCCCACTTTCAAATCAGGTGATTCCAGTTTCCCAGTTTGGGAATAGGACAGCTTCTTCGTCGTTCCAATCAAACCAGGATGAATCACTTTGTAAGAAGCTTGATTTGGATACATAAAGTGGTGGAGAATCACCAGGAAGTTGAATAAATCTCATAGGAGTTGGGATGAAGAAGTTATCCCACTTTCTAATCAGGTGATTCCAGTTTCTCAGTTTGGGAATAGGACAGCTTCTTCGTCGTTCCAATCAAACCAGGATGAATCACTTTGTAAGAAGCTTGATTTGGATACATAAAGTGTTGGAGAATCACCAAAGTTGAATAAATCTCATAGGAGTTGGGATGAAGAAGTTATCCCACTTTCAAATCAGGTGATTCCAGTTTCCCAGTTTGGGAATAGGACAGCTTCTTCGTCAATCCAATCAAACCAGGATGAATCACTTATACACTTTTGTGTATGTAGAGTGATGAATGAATATCAAGAGATGATTTGTGTAGTTTGTATGAGATTAGGAGATTAAGAGAGACTAAGAGAATAAAGAACAAGAGAGAATACTCAAAACTCCATTAATTATTAACAATGAGGTTTACAAGGCTTTATATGAGTGATACAAGATACAATTCGAAATCATAGGGTCAGAGGAGATCAGGAACGTGTGGAGTCAAGGAGAGTCATCCAAAAGCAGCCAATGGGTGTTCTCACATGCTTGGACAGGCTGTAAAGGTGTTTTACCTTTCCAGCTATGACCAGACCTTATCCTGAATGCTTCTTCCTTATCCAGATTGCTCCTTCCTTATCCAGACTCTCCTTGGACGTGCTTCACTCTCCAAATGGGTGAAAGGTAACTTCCCAAGTTTTACCTTAGTTACCACAGTAAAACTAAAGTTACTGTGGTAAATCTCCAAAGTTACTGACTGCCCCATACTCTTCCTCTATCAATGTATCCACTCTTTATCACCTCATCTCAACACTCCCCCTCAAGCTTGACCATGTGGAACAAGTCAAGCTTGGAAACCATGAAGACCTCCCTCATTAAAAACCTCACCAAAGAAAACCCATTGGGATAAAACTTTGATGAGGGAAAAAGAGTGGAGACTCCATGGTTAAGGGGCTCAGCTCCTGGGAGTAAGATCAATGAGTCCAAGCCTGGATAGTATGGACTCCATTGTCTTCAATCTCGCTGCCTTGGTAAACACATCTGCAAGCTGATCTTCACTTCTTGTATAACATGGCAGAATCACTCCTAAGATAATCATCTGCCTCACCTTATGACAATCCACCTCTATGTGCTTTGTTCTCTCATGAAACACTGAGTTGGAGGCAATGTGGATAGCTGCTTGATTGTCACAATGCATAGTCATAGGAGTACTCTGCTCAATCTCTAGATGCTTCAAGATCCCTTGATCCACACCAACTCGTTTGTCAGCTTCAACATGGCTCTATACTCAGCTTCAGCACTTGAACAAGAGATAACCTTCTGCTTCTTACTCTTCCAAGTAACCAAGTTCCCTCCAATGAATGTACAATACCCAGTAGTTGATCTCCTGTCCACTCTATCTCCTGCCCAATCAGCATCACAATACCCAACCACTTCTGTACTGCCATTACAGCCCATCCAAACTCCTTGTCCAGCCGTCCCACTCAGATACCTCAGTATCCTATCAACCATCTTCCAGTGATGGACCTTTGGCGCCTGCATATGTTGACTCACTTGATTCACAGCAAAGCATATATCTGGCCTGGTAATGGTCAAGTAGATCAGCTTGCCAACCATCTTCCTATACAGCTTAGCATCCTCAAACAGCTGGTTCTCTTCAACCTCCCCCTCACGTAAGACCTTATACCCCTCTTCAAGAGGTGTCTTGGCTACCTTTCCTCCAAGTACATCAGTCTCCTTCAGCATATCCATTGTATACTTCCTTTGACACATAAACAAACCCTCCTTGGATCTGCATATCTCAATCCCCAAGAAATACTTCATCTCTCCCAAGTCTTTGATATCAAACACAGACTTGAGGAACTCTTTAGTGGCTTTAATCCCAGCCTTATCACTCCCTGTGATAATCAAATCATCCACATATACCAGTATCACAATGATCCCTGAAGGTCCTGTCAAGGTGAAGAGAGTGTGATCTAATTCAGACTTCCTAAACCCTCTCCCATTGAGTGTTGTACTCAGCTTCCTGTACCAAGCTCTAGGTGATTGTTTCAGCCCATATATTGCCTTCTTCAATCTCAAAACATTCCCTGGCTTTACTAGATGCTCAAGACCAGGAGGAGGAAGCATGTATACCTCATCTTCTAGTTCACCTTGTAAGAAAGCATTCTTCACATCCATTTGCCACAAATCCCACTCCAAGTTTGTTGCAATGGACAACACAATCCGAACTGTGTGCAGCTTAGCTACTGGTGCAAAGGTATCAATGTAATCCTCTCCATAGGTCTGTGTAAATCCTCTTGCAACCAATCTGGTCTTCTTCCTATCAATCTGTCCATTTGCTAGATACTTGATTGTGAAGATCCATCTACTAGATACAGCCCTCTTTCCCTTAGGCAGCTCACTCTCATACCATGTATCATTTTTGATCATAGCACCTGCTTCAGCTCCCACTGATTCTTTCCATTCCTTGTCTAACATAGCTTCTTCATAAGTCCTTGGTACATAACTCTCATCCAGACTAATCATAAAGGCATAATGCTCCTCTGGAAACTCAGCAAAGGAACACACGGCTTGAGAAGGATGCTCCACAGCCTGGGCATTGTAGTACACTCTCGTGTTTACCCAGTTGGAAGGATCCCTCTTTATCCTTGTGCTCCTCCTCAAAGCTTGAACCTGATCTTCAGTTTGCACACTAGCCGGCTCCACTTGCTCTTCTTCTGAACCGGCTGGTCCGACTTGTTCTTCTCTACTAGACTGAACCTCATCCACTTCTCCACTAGACTGAACCTCATCCACTTCTCCACTAGACTGAACATTGTTCTCAACTTCTTGTGATGTATCTTGATCATGAAGACCTGAATCCTCTTGGTTTTGCTCTTGCTCACCAGATTCAGTTCCATTCCCCCTCTCATGATCAAGAGGAGTTGTTCTTCCAGCTCCACCAGTCTGATTGGAAGGCTCTCTCCTTCCGGGTTCCTGATCCTGGGATAACCCTATCCCGAGCTTCTCCAACAACACTCTCAGTATTGTTGCCTTATCAGATGGAGCTTGAGACAAATCCTTCAGATTTTCCCACTCCTTTTCTTCATAATAACCTTTTGTTTCAACAAACTTCACTTCTCTAGATACCATCACCCTCCTTGCTTCAGGATCATAGCACTTGTACCCCTTCTGAGTGATAGAGTAACCAATGAACATAGCCTTAGTACTCTTTGCCTCCAGCTTGTTTCTCTGCTCTCCTGGAACCATGACATAGCACACACACCCAAAGACACGTAGGTGATCAATGACAGGTTTGCTCTTGTTCAACACTTCAAATGGAGACAGATTCTTCAATATCTTGGTTGGAACCCGGTTGATGAGATAGCAAGCAGTCTGCACAGCATCACTCCAAAAACGTTTTGGGACATTTGCATGAAACATCATCGATCTAGCAACCTCCATCAAGTGCCTGTTCTTCCTCTCAGCTACACCATTCTGCTGTGGTGTATAAGGGCAGCTAGTCTGATGCACAATCCCATGCTTGGCTAGATGACTCTTGAAGGCATTGCTGATGTATTCACCTCCATTATCTGATCTCAGTACCTTCACAGTAGCATTGTATTGATTAGATACATATGCTTGGAAGTTCATAAATGCTTCTAGCACCCTATCTTTAGATGGAAGCAATGTAAGCCAAGTATACTTAGACTTCTCATCAATGAATGTCACAAAGTACTTCTGGCTATCTCTAGACAAACAAGGAGCAGTCCACACATCTGAATGAACTAGATCAAAGCAATGCTCATAAGTAGTTTCTGATGTTGGAAAAACAGTCCTACAATGCTTTCCTAATATGCATGCTTCACACTCCAAGTGATTAAATGACATATTAGGAATTATCAATTCAATAGCACGAGCATGAGGATGTCCCAATCTAGCATGCCAAGTAATACTATCAATCTTCTCATAAGTACTACTCAAACACATAGAATCAAAGGGTTTAGAGATCTTAGCCAATTGGAGCTGGTATAGATTATTCTTGCTGTCTCCTCTCCCAATGACCTTTCCAGTCTTCAAATCTTGGAACTCAACATCATCTGGCCTGAATACTACTTGACAGCCAAGATCAATCGTGGCTTTCCTCACAGATAGTAGATTTGAAGCAAACTGTGGCATGTAGAAGGCATCTGAGTCTTTATCAAATAGCTTGAGCTTTCCAACTCCTTCTATTGGAATCCTATCACCATTAGCTATCATCACACCCCCAGTAGCTTTCTTTACATCACTCATTAAGCTTCTGTCACTAATCATGTGATGACTTGCTCCAGAATCAACAATGATGGGTTTGTTGGATGTGGATGCTTTGGCAGGAGCACCTTGTCTCCGGGTCGTAGCCAAAGCATACACATACTTGACAAACTCATCCCATTCCTCCTTTGTGACAGGCTCATCCGCTCCTTTGGTCTCTAGCTTCCTCATAACCCCACTGCTCTCTACAGATTCTCCAATGTAAGCTGAGTACAAGCATTCTCCTACTTGCATACTCTCCTTGATATCCTTTCTCCATAATCTGCTCATCATGACCCACATCTTAGAAAGTTTTCTCAACTTTCCCTTCTTGCAGCTTGTACCTCTCTTCCATCTATCTGGCTTCTTGTTTATCTCCCACACATCACACATGTGTTCAACCATCTCACATATCTCTCCCATAAGAAAGCCAAAGATCACATCTTGCTTCCTCCTTCCTTGACACCAACTCGGACTTGCTGTATGAGTTTTTACCATACTCAACTCTGATTCTACTTCTCTCAGCCTCCTCACAAGCTATACAACTCGTTCTTCCCTTGTCTTAGACTATAGATCACGCCCTTGGCTTCATGAACCTGCAACCTTGCTGTCTGACCTTCTTCAGCAGCTACCTCCTTTAAAGGTTCCACCTTTACTTGAATCTCCTCCAACCTTGCTGTCTGACCTTCTTCAGCAGCTACCTCCCTTAAAGGTTCCACCTTTACTTGAATCTCCTCCAAACTTGCTGTCTGATCTTTCTCAGCAGCTCTCACCTTTAAAGGTTCTTCCTTTTCATGATTACTCCAAATCCCACAGCTTTCAAAAGCTGTCTTTATCCAGCTTGACCAAGCACACTCGTTTTCTCTCTCTTTCTTCTCTTCACTTCTTGATCTTGTCTCCTCCACCATGCTTAACTCGTTTGAATCCATCAGAAACTCTCCACAGACTCAATTCGATCTCAAGCACACCAAAAAGCACCAAGAACACATCAAGAACACCAAGAACACCTCAAGAACACCTCAAGAAACTCAGATTTCGAAAATCATAATCATACACCCTCTCCCCTTTGCGCAACCTGGCTCTGATACCATATACACTTTTGTGTATGTAGAGTGATGAATGAATATCAAGAGATGATTTGTGTAGTTTGTATGAGATTAGGAGATTAAGAGAGACTAAGAGAATAAAGAACAAGAGAGAATACTCAAAACTCCATTAATTATTAACAATGAGGTTTACAAGGCTTTATATGAGTGATACAAGATACAATTCGAAATCATAGGGTCAGAGGAGATCAGGAACGTGTGGAGTCAAGGAGAGTCATCCAAAAGCAGCCAATGGGTGTTCTCACATGCTTGGACAGGCTGTAAAGGTGTTTTACCTTTCCAGCTATGACCAGACCTTATCCTGAATGCTTCTTCCTTATCCAGATTGCTCCTTCCTTATCCAGACTCTCCTTGGACGTGCTTCACTCTCCAAATGGGTGAAAGGTAACTTCCCAAAGTTATACCTTAGTTACCACAGTAAAACTAAAGTTACTGTGGTAAATCTCCAAAGTTACTGACTGCCCCATTACTCTTCCTCTATCAATGTACCCACTCTTTATCACCTCTTCTCAACATCACTTCGTAAGAAGCTTGATTTGGATACATAAAATGGTGGGGGAACACCAGGAAGTTGAATAAATCTCATAGGAGTTGGGATGAAGAAGTTATCCCACTTTCTAATCAGGTGATTCCAGTTTCCCAGTTTGGGAATATGACAGCTTCTTCGTCGTTCCAATCAAACCAGGATGAATCACTTTGTAAGAAGCTTGATTTGGATACATAAAGGGTGGAGAATCACCAGGAAGTTGAATAAATCTCATAGGAGTTGGAATGAAGAAGTTATCCCACTTTCTAATCAGGTGATTCCAGTTTCCCAGTTTGGGAATAGGACAGCTTCTTCGTCGTTCCAATCAAACCAGGATGAATCACTTTGTAAGAAGCTTGATTTGGATACATAAAGTGTTGGAGAAACACCAGGAAGTTGAATAAATCTCATAGGAGTTGGGATGAAGAAGTTATCCCACTTTCTAATCAGGTGATTCCAGTTTCCCAGTTTGGGAATAGGACAGCTTCTTCGTCGTTCCAATCAAACCAGGATGAATCACTTTGTAAGAAGCTTGATTTGGATACATAAATGGTGGAGAAACACCAGGAAGTTGAATAAATCTCATAGGAGTTGGGATGAAGAAGTTATCCCACTTTCTAATCAGGTGATTCCAGTTTCCCAGTTTGGGAATAGGACAGCTTCTTCGTCGTTCCAATCAAACCAGGATGAATCACTTTGTAAGAAGCTTGATTTGGATACATAAAGTGTTGGAGAATCACCAGGAAGTTGAATAAATCTCATAGGAGTTGGGATGAAGAAGTTATCCCACTTTCAAATCAGGTGATTCCAGTTTCCCAGTTTGGGAATAGGACAGCTTCTTCGTCGTTCCAATCAAACCAGGATGAATCACTTTGTAAGAAGCTTGATTTGGATACATAAAATGGTGGAGAAACACCAGGAAGTTGAATAAATCTCATAGGAGTTGGGATGAAGAAGTTATCCCACTTTCTAATCAGGTGATTCCAGTTTCCCAGTTTGGGAATAGGACAGCTTCTTCGTCGTTCCAATCAAACCAGGATGAATCACTTTGTAAGAAGCTTGATTTGGATACATAAAATGGTGGAGAAACACCAGGAAGTTGAATAAATCTCATAGGAGTTGGGATGAAGAAGTTATCCCACTTTCTAATCAGGTGATTCCAGTTTCCCAGTTTGGGAATAGGACAGCTTCTTCGTCGTTCCAATCAAACCAGGATGAATCACTTTGTAAGAAGCTTGATTTGGATACATAAAGGTTGGAGAAACACCAGGAAGTTGAATAAATCTCATAGGAGTTGGGATGAAGAAGTTATCCCACTTTCTAATCAGGTGATTCCAGTTTCCCAGTTTGGGAATAGGACAGCTTCTTCGTCGTTCCAATCAAACCAGGATGAATCACTTTGTAAGAAGCTTGATTTGGATACATAAAGTGTTGGAGAAACACCAGGAAGTTGAATAAATCTCATAGGAGTTGGATGAAGAAGTTATCCCACTTTCTAATCAGGTGATTCCAGTTTCCCAGTTTGGGAATAGGACAGCTTCTTCGTCGTTCCAATCAAACCAGGATGAATCACTTTGTAAGAAGCTTGATTTGGATACATAAAGTGTTGGAGAAACACCAGGAAGTTGAATAAATCTCATAGGAGTTGGGATGAAGAAGTTATCCCACTTTCAAATCAGGTGATTCCAGTTTCCCAGTTTGGGAATAGGACAGCTTCTTCGTCGTTCCAATCAAACCAGGATGAATCACTTTGTAAGAAGCTTGATTTGGATACATAAAATGGTGGAGAAACACCAGGAAGTTGAATAAATCTCATAGGAGTTGGGATGAAGAAGTTATCCCACTTTCTAATCAGGTGATTCCAGTTTCCCAGTTTGGGAATAGGACAGCTTCTTCGTCGTTCCAATCAAACCAGGATGAATCACTTTGTAAGAAGCTTGATTTGGATACATAAAGTGTTGGAGAATCACCAGGAAGTTGAATAAATCTCATAGGAGTTGGGATGAAGAAGTTATCCCACTTTCAAATCAGGTGATTCCAGTTTCCCAGTTTGGGAATAGGACAGCTTCTTCGTCGTTCCAATCAAACCAGGATGAATCACTTTGTAAGAAGCTTGATTTGGATACATAAAATGGTGGAGAACACCAGGAAGTTGAATAAATCTCATAGGAGTTGGGATGAAGAAGTTATCCCACTTTCTAATCAGGTGATTCCAGTTTCCCAGTTTGGGAATAGGACAGCTTCTTCGTCGTTCCAATCAAACCAGGATGAATCACTTTGTAAGAAGCTTGATTTGGATACATAAAGTGTTGGAGAAACACCAGGAAGTTGAATAAATCTCATAGGAGTTGGGATGAAGAAGTTATCCCACTTTCTAATCAGGTGATTCCAGTTTCCCAGTTTGGGAATAGGACAGCTTCTTCGTCGTTCCAATCAAACCAGGATGAATCACTTTGTAAGAAGCTTGATTTGGATACATAAAGTGTTGGAGAAACACCAGGAAGTTGAATAAATCTCATAGGAGTTGGGATGAAGAAGTTATCCCACTTTCTAATCAGGTGATTCCAGTTTCCCAGTTTGGGAATAGGACAGCTTCTTCGTCGTTCCAATCAAACCAGGATGAATCACTTTGTAAGAAGCTTGATTTGGATACATAAAATGGTGGAGAAACACCAGGAAGTTGAATAAATCTCATAGGAGTTGGGATGAAGAAGTTATCCCACTTTCTAATCAGGTGATTCCAGTTTCCCAGTTTGGGAATAGGACAGCTTCTTCGTCGTTCCAATCAAACCAGGATGAATCACTTTGTAAGAAGCTTGATTTGGATACATAAAGTGTTGGAGAAACACCAGGAAGTTGAATAAATCTCATAGGAGTTGGGATGAAGAAGTTATCCCACTTTCAAATCAGGTGATTCCAGTTTCCCAGTTTGGGAATAGGACAGCTTCTTCGTCGTTCCAATCAAACCAGGATGAATCACTTTGTAAGAAGCTTGATTTGGATACATAAAATGGTGGAGAAACACCAGGAAGTTGAATAAATCTCATAGGAGTTGGGATGAAGAAGTTATCCCACTTTCTAATCAGGTGATTCCAGTTTCCCAGTTTGGGAATAGGACAGCTTCTTCGTCGTTCCAATCAAACCAGGATGAATCACTTTGTAAGAAGCTTGATTTGGATACATAAAATGGTGGAGAAACACCAGGAAGTTGAATAAATCTCATAGGAGTTGGGATGAAGAAGTTATCCCACTTTCTAATCAGGTGATTCCAGTTTCCCAGTTTGGGAATAGGACAGCTTCTTCGTCGTTCCAATCAAACCAGGATGAATCACTTTGTAAGAAGCTTGATTTGGATACATAAAGGTTGGAGAAACACCAGGAAGTTGAATAAATCTCATAGGAGTTGGGATGAAGAAGTTATCCCACTTTCTAATCAGGTGATTCCAGTTTCCCAGTTTGGGAATAGGACAGCTTCTTCGTCGTTCCAATCAAACCAGGATGAATCACTTTGTAAGAAGCTTGATTTGGATACATAAATGGTGGAGAAACACCAGGAAGTTGAATAAATCTCATAGGAGTTGGGATGAAGAAGTTATCCCACTTTCTAATCAGGTGATTCCAGTTTCCCAGTTTGGGAATAGGACAGCTTCTTCGTCGTTCCAATCAAACCAGGATGAATCACTTTGTAAGAAGCTTGATTTGGATACATAAAGGGTTGGAGAAACACCAGGAAGTTGAATAAATCTCATAGGAGTTGGGATGAAGAAGTTATCCCACTTTCTAATCAGGTGATTCCAGTTTCCCAGTTTGGGAATAGGACAGCTTCTTCGTCGTTCCAATCAAACCAGGATGAATCACTTTGTAAGAAGCTTGATTTGGATACATAAAGTGTTGGAGAAACACCAGGAAGTTGAATAAATCTCATAGGAGTTGGGATGAAGAAGTTATCCCACTTTCAAATCAGGTGATTCCAGTTTCCCAGTTTGGGAATAGGACAGCTTCTTCGTCGTTCCAATCAAACCAGGATGAATCACTTTGTAAGAAGCTTGATTTGGATACATAAAATGGTGGAGAAACACCAGGAAGTTGAATAAATCTCATAGGAGTTGGGATGAAGAAGTTATCCCACTTTCTAATCAGGTGATTCCAGTTTCCCAGTTTGGGAATAGGACAGCTTCTTCGTCGTTCCAATCAAACCAGGATGAATCACTTTGTAAGAAGCTTGATTTGGATACATAAAGGGTTGGAGAAACACCAGGAAGTTGAATAAATCTCATAGGAGTTGGGATGAAGAAGTTATCCCACTTTCTAATCAGGTGATTCCAGTTTCCCAGTTTGGGAATAGGACAGCTTCTTCGTCGTTCCAATCAAACCAGGATGAATCACTTTGTAAGAAGCTTGATTTGGATACATAAAGTGTTGGAGAAACACCAGGAAGTTGAATAAATCTCATAGGAGTTGGGATGAAGAAGTTATCCCACTTTCAAATCAGGTGATTCCAGTTTCCCAGTTTGGGAATAGGACAGCTTCTTCGTCGTTCCAATCAAACCAGGATGAATCACTTTGTAAGAAGCTTGATTTGATACATAAAATGGTGGAGAAACACCAGGAAGTTGAATAAATCTCATAGGAGTTGGGATGAAGAAGTTATCCCACTTTCAAATCAGGTGATTCCAGTTTCCCAGTTTGGGAATAGGACAGCTTCTTCGTCGTTCCAATCAAACCAGGATGAATCACTTTGTAAGAAGCTTGATTTGGATACATAAAATGGTGGAGAAACACCAGGAAGTTGAATAAATCTCATAGGAGTTGGGATGAAGAAGTTATCCCACTTTCTAATCAGGTGATTCCAGTTTCCCAGTTTGGGAATAGGACAGCTTCTTCGTCGTTCCAATCAAACCAGGATGAATCACTTTGTAAGAAGCTTGATTTGGATACATAAAGGGTTGGAGAAACACCAGGAAGTTGAATAAATCTCATAGGAGTTGGGATGAAGAAGTTATCCCACTTTCTAATCAGGTGATTCCAGTTTCCCAGTTTGGGAATAGGACAGCTTCTTCGTCGTTCCAATCAAACCAGGATGAATCACTTTGTAAGAAGCTTGATTTGGATACATAAAGTGTTGGAGAAACACCAGGAAGTTGAATAAATCTCATAGGAGTTGGGATGAAGAAGTTATCCCACTTTCAAATCAGGTGATTCCAGTTTCCCAGTTTGGGAATAGGACAGCTTCTTCGTCGTTCCAATCAAACCAGGATGAATCACTTTGTAAGAAGCTTGATTTGGATACATAAAATGGTGGAGAAACACCAGGAAGTTGAATAAATCTCATAGGAGTTGGGATGAAGAAGTTATCCCACTTTCTAATCAGGTGATTCCAGTTTCCCAGTTTGGGAATAGGACAGCTTCTTCGTCGTTCCAATCAAACCAGGATGAATCACTTTGTAAGAAGCTTGATTTGGATACATAAAGGGTTGGAGAAACACCAGGAAGTTGAATAAATCTCATAGGAGTTGGGATGAAGAAGTTATCCCACTTTCTAATCAGGTGATTCCAGTTTCCCAGTTTGGGAATAGAACAGCTTCTTCGTCGTTCCAATCAAACCAGGATGAATCACTTTGTAAGAAGCTTGATTTGGATACATAAAGTGTTGGAGAAACACCAGGAAGTTGAATAAATCTCATAGGAGTTGGGATGAAGAAGTTATCCCACTTTCTAATCAGGTGATTCCAGTTTCCCAGTTTGGGAATAGGACAGCTTCTTCGTCGTTCCAATCAAACCAGGATGAATCACTTTGTAAGAAGCTTGATTTGGATACATAAAGTGGTGGAGAAACACCAGGAAGTTGAATAAATCTCATAGGAGTTGGGATGAAGAAGTTATCCCACTTTCTAATCAGGTGATTCCAGTTTCCCAGTTTGGGAATAGGACAGCTTCTTCGTCGTTCCAATCAAACCAGGATGAATCACTTTGTAAGAAGCTTGATTTGGATACATAAAGTGTTGGAGAAACACCAGGAAGTTGAATAAATCTCATAGGAGTTGGGATGAAGAAGTTATCCCACTTTCAAATCAGGTGATTCCAGTTTCCCAGTTTGGGAATAGGACAGCTTCTTCGTCGTTCCAATCAAACCAGGATGAATCACTTTGTAAGAAGCTTGATTTGGATACATAAAGTGGTGGAGAAACACCAGGAAGTTGAATAAATCTCATAGGAGTTGGGATGAAGAAGTTATCCCACTTTCTAATCAGGTGATTCCAGTTTCCCAGTTTGGGAATAGGACAGCTTCTTCGTCGTTCCAATCAAACCAGGATGAATCACTTTGTAAGAAGCTTGATTTGGATACATAAAATGGTGGGGAAACACCAGGAAGTTGAATAAATCTCATAGGAGTTGGGATGAAGAAGTTATCCCACTTTCTAATCAGGTGATTCCAGTTTCCCAGTTTGGGAATAGGACAGCTTCTTCGTCGTTCCAATCAAACCAGGATGAATCACTTTGTAAGAAGCTTGATTTGGATACATAAAGGGTTGGAGAAACACCAGGAAGTTGAATAAATCTATAGGAGTTGGAATGAAGAAGTTATCCCACTTTCTAATCAGGTGATTCCAGTTTCCCAGTTTGGGAATAGGACAGCTTCTTCGTCGTTCCAATCAAACCAGGATGAATCACTTTGTAAGAAGCTTGATTTGGATACATAAATGGTGGAGAAACACCAGGAAGTTGAATAAATCTCATAGGAGTTGGGATGAAGAAGTTATCCCACTTTCTAATCAGGTGATTCCAGTTTTCCAGTTTGGGAATATGACAGCTTCTTCGTCGTTCCAATCAAACCAGGATGAATCACTTTGTAAGAAGCTTGATTTGGATACATAAAGGGTTGGAGAAACACCAGGAAGTTGAATAAATCTCATAGGAGTTGGGATGAAGAAGTTATCCCACTTTCTAATCAGGTGATTCCAGTTTCCCAGTTTGGGAATAGAACAGCTTCTTCGTCGTTCCAATCAAACCAGGATGAATCACTTTGTAAGAAGCTTGATTTGGATACATAAAGTGTTGGAGAAACACCAGGAAGTTGAATAAATCTCATAGGAGTTGGGATGAAGAAGTTATCCCACTTTCTAATCAGGTGATTCCAGTTTCCCAGTTTGGGAATAGGACAGCTTCTTCGTCGTTCCAATCAAACCAGGATGAATCACTTTGTAAGAAGCTTGATTTGGATACATAAAATGGTGGAGAAACACCAGGAAGTTGAATAAATCTCATAGGAGTTGGGATGAAGAAGTTATCCCACTTTCTAATCAGGTGATTCCAGTTTCCCAGTTTGGGAATAGGACAGCTTCTTCGTCGTTCCAATCAAACCAGGATGAATCACTTTGTAAGAAGCTTGATTTGGATACATAAAGTGTTGGAGAAACACCAGGAAGTTGAATAAATCTCATAGGAGTTGGGATGAAGAAGTTATCCCACTTTCAAATCAGGTGATTCCAGTTTCCCAGTTTGGGAATAGGACAGCTTCTTCGTCGTTCCAATCAAACCAGGATGAATCACTTTGTAAGAAGCTTGATTTGGATACATAAAATGGTGGGAAACACCAGGAAGTTGAATAAATCTCATAGGAGTTGGGATGAAGAAGTTATCCCACTTTCTAATCAGGTGATTCCAGTTTCCCAGTTTGGGAATAGGACAGCTTCTTCGTCGTTCCAATCAAACCAGGATGAATCACTTTGTAAGAAGCTTGATTTGGATACATAAAGTGGTGGAGAAACACCAGGAAGTTGAATAAATCTCATAGGAGTTGGGATGAAGAAGTTATCCCACTTTCTAATCAGGTGATTCCAGTTTCCCAGTTTGGGAATAGGACAGCTTCTTCGTCGTTCCAATCAAACCAGGATGAATCACTTTGTAAGAAGCTTGATTTGGATACATAAAGGTTGGAGAAACACCAGGAAGTTGAATAAATCTCATAGGAGTTGGAATGAAGAAGTTATCCCACTTTCTAATCAGGTGATTCCAGTTTCCCAGTTTGGGAATAGGACAGTTCTTCGTCGTTCCAATCAAACCAGGATGAATCACTTTGTAAGAAGCTTGATTTGGATACATAAAATGGTGGAGAAACACCAAGAAGTTGAATAAATCTCATAGGAGTTGGGATGAAGAAGTTATCCCACTTTCTAATCAGGTGATTCCAGTTTTCCAGTTTGGGAATATGACAGCTTCTTCGTCGTTCCAATCAAACCAGGATGAATCACTTTGTAAGAAGCTTGATTTGGATACATAAAGGGTTGGAGAAACACCAGGAAGTTGAATAAATCTCATAGGAGTTGGAATGAAGAAGTTATCCCACTTTCTAATCAGGTGATTCCAGTTTCTCAGTTTGGGAATAGAACAGCTTCTTCGTCGTTCCAATCAAACCAGGATGAATCACTTTGTAAGAAGCTTGATTTGGATACATAAAGTGTTGGAGAAACACCAGGAAGTTGAATAAATCTCATAGGAGTTGGGATGAAGAAGTTATCCCACTTTCAAATCAGGTGATTCCAGTTTTCCAGTTTGGGAATAGGACAGGTTCTTCGTCATTCCAATCAAACCAGGATGAATCACTTTGTAAGTATTGAGATGAAGACCAAGGAGGCTGAGACAGTAACTTTAGAGTTTTACTGTGGTAACTTTATTTTAACCACATTAACTACTTGGAGAAGTTATCTGATGGGATGAGAAGGTAACTTAGTGAAGAGAAGAGAGGAAACTCGACCAAAGAGGATAAGTGAGGTTAAGGAAGGATAAGGGATCACTTTGACAGCCTGTATGATGCTGGAAAGGAGAAGTTACCTTTATACTAGTGCAAGCATGTGAGAAAGCACAGCCAAGTGATTCAAAAGGAGTTCCAGCCTGTCCTTTGACTACACATGCTTAACCATTTCGAATTTCCTTGTTGCTCTCTCTATTAATACTTGTAAACCTCATCAGTTATTAATTAATGGAGTTTTGAGTCTCTCTCTCTTTATTCTCTCACTAGAATCTCTTAATCTCTTTAATCTTTTCATCTGATTATCCCTGATTGGTTGAATCATGCTCTAATACACAAAAGTGTATATGGTATCAGAGCCAGGTTGCTAAAAAGGGGAGAGTGTGATTTCGTTTTTCATAAAATCTGGGTGTTCTTGAGTGTTCTTGAGGGTTCTTGAGTGTTCTTGGTGTTCTTGAGTTCTGGTCTTTATTATCTGAGTGGTGTGAGATATTCTGATGGATTCAAACTATCTCAACATGGAAATGAAGCACAGATCTAGTACAACCATGGAGCTTGAAGAAGAGAGGGATGGCGATTGGTCAAGATGGGCAAAGAGAGCTTTGGAAAGCTGTGGGTTATGGAGTAGTCATGGAAAGGGGAAACCTTTCATGGAAATGGCTACTGAAGAAGGTCAGACAAGAGGTCTGAAGCTGGGAAATGAAGTTGTTCAAGGAGACACTACAAAGAGTGAGATTGAAGCAACTTTAGGCAAGTCCAAGCTTGTGAGAGTCGTTGAGGACAGAGGGGTGATCCGCGGCTTGAGACAAGGAGAGGATGAGTGTTATCAGCTTGTGGGAAGGCTGAGAGAAGTATGGTCGGAGCTAGATGTGGTGAAGACACACACATCAAATCCGAGATGTTGTCAAGAAAGGAGGAAGCAAGATGTGATCTTCAGCTTCCTTATGGAAGAGGTATGTGAGCTTGTTAAATATACTTGTGATGTGTGGGAAATGAACAGGAAGCCAGAAAGATGGAAGGGAGGTACAAGCTGTAAGAGGGGAAGGTTGAGAAAACTTTCTAAGGAGTGGTTAATGAAGAGAAGGGCATGGAGAAAGGATAGCGAGTCTGAGCACTTAAGTGACAGGATGAGTGTAATCTTGAAGAGAATCAAGGATGTACTTCAGCAGATGGTTATAGGAGAGTGTTCATACTCAGCTTACATGGGAGAGACAGTAGGAGACAGTGCGGATATGAGAGGAATGGATACCAAGAGGGCAGATGAGTGTGTGACAAAGAAGGAATGGGATGAGTTGGTTAAGCATGTGTATGCTTTGGCTACGACCCGGAGTCTGGGTGCTCCTGCCAAAGCATCCACATCTAAACCCATCATCATTGACTCTGGAGCAACACACCACATGATCAGTGACAAGAGACTAATCAGTGAGGTTAAAGCAGCAACAGGGAGTGTCATGATAGCCAATGGTACCAGGATCCCAATAGAAGGAGTGGGAAACCTCAAGCTGTTTGAGAAGAACTCCACTGCCTTCTACCTACCTCAGTTTACATCCAATCTAATCTCAGTTAAGAAGGCTACAGTTGATCTGGATTGTCAAGTGGTTTTCAGACCAAATGAAGTTGAGTTCCAGGATTTGAAGACTGGAAGGGTTATTGGCAGAGGAGACAGCAAGCATCAGCTCTATCATCTCCAAACAACTGAGGCGCCTAGTCCTGTGGAGTCTGTGTGTTTAAGCAGCACAACGGATAGGTGTGATAATCTCACATGGCATGCAAGGCTGGGACATCCTCATGCCAAGGCAATTGAACTGATTCTACCAAGTATGGCGTTCAATCACTTGGAGTGTGAAGCTTGTATACTTGGAAAGCACTGTAGGACTGTCTTCCCAACATCAGAAACCAGATATGAGAATTGCTTTGATCTGGTGCATTCAGACGTGTGGACAGCTCCCTGTATGTCTAGAGACAGCCATAAGTACTTTGTGACTTTCATTGATGAGAAGTCCAAGTACACATGGATCACCATGATTCCCTCCAAAGACAGAGTCCTAGAAGCCTTCATGAACTTCCAAGCATATGTTACTAATCAGTACAATGCCACTGTGAGGATTCTGAGGTCTGATAATGGAGGAGAATACACTAGCAATGCTTTCAAGAGTCATCTTGCAAAGCATGGGATTGTGCAACAAACTAGCTGTCCTTACACACCACAACAAAATGGGGTGGCTGAGAGGAAGAACAGACATTTGATGGAGGTTGCGAGATCAATCATGTTCCACATGAATGTCCCTAAGAGGTTTTGGAGTGATGCTGTTCAGACTGCTTGCTATCTCATCAATAGAGTGCCAACCCGTGTCTTGAAGAAACTGTCTCCCTTTGAAGTATTGAACAAGGCCAAGCCACACATTGATCATTTGAGAGTCTTTGGGTGCTTATGTTATGTGATGATTCCCGGAGAAAGAAGGAACAAGCTAGAAGCAAAGAGTACTAAAGCTATGTTCATTGGGTACTCAATCACTCAGAAAGGCTACAAATGTTATGATCCAATAACTAGGAGGGTTATGGTATCTAGAGAAGTGAAGTTTGTTGAGTCTAAAGTATGTTACAAGTTTTTAAAACCAGAAACCTAAATCTAATGGTTCCTAATGACTCTTGAAGGATGGATGGCTGAGATGAGGAGTTGGATCAGTCCCAATCTGCGTGATACATCTTGATTGGTGGAGAGAGAGCTGGCGCCTGATTGGATGAGGAGGCTTGGCTCTGATTGGTGCTTCTAAGGCTCCTCTGAATCTTTCCTTGTATCTGTCCAGATACATAGTCAAGGCTGGTCTTTCCTTTACAGCAACAGCCAGTCTTGGACCAAAGTAGCCAATCATCACCAAGAGAGCTCCCATTGGTCGCTTGCTTCCATGCTATCCACAAGGCATCTTCTCTTGATGCTCTTTTGATTCCACACGACCAGATCATGCTTATCAGCCCTAAGTATGCACAAAGCCTCCAGGAGACGTTCTGATCACGCCCTAACTTTGCACAGCTTGGCCCGGACTTTGCACAATCCCAAAACACCTCAAATGGTCGAGTTGTGCACTCTCGGGTTGTCCCGGTCCGTACAGGTCCGTACCAATCCGTACGGCCTCGCCCTAACCTTGCACACTCATCCATTTGCTCCCAAACACACTTCTAAGTCCCTCCTGGACTTGGCCCTATCTTTGCACAGCTATATGAGCACTTCTAGACACCTTTAGACACTCCCAAAGCCTTGACATTCAATCTACGGATGTCTTGCCCTATTCTTGCTCAAGACTCAATCTCAACTCAACACTTCACCACTCCATTTCTTTTCTTCAAGTTAACACTCCCCCTCAAGCTTGACTATAGAAGATCCTTAGTCAAGCTTGGAACCTTGAAGAACTCCCTCATTAAAAACCTCACCAAGGAAAACCCTTTGGGACAAAACCTTGATGAGGGAAAAAGAGTAGAGCCTCCAAGGCCTAGGGATTGGCCAGTGAGTCTTTGTGCCTTACCAACAATGTAAGGGACACAAAGACTTTGGATCATGGCCTCACACCTTCTTCTCATCACTAACACCTCTCGGACCTCTTCTTGGAACCAGCTTGTGTCTTCCCTTCTTTCATGGCTTCTCACCATCTCCATTAGGTCAGATCACACGCTTAGCTTCTTCATTGAGTATCCAACAAGGTACCTGATACAACATCCCACAAGTGTATCAGTTCTCAAGAGATAAACCTATCATGTATATATTTAAAGAGTTAAGATCAGGTTTACTCCCTTGTTTAGATGGTGAGGAGTGGCTGCTCTGATCCGCCACTTGAATCCTCACTTGCAGAGCTTAACAGCTCCTCCTCTTATCACATAAGCTCACTAACACTCCCCCTCAAGCTTGAGACCAAGTATAGGGAAGGTCCAAGCTTGAAGGTGAGCGCATACTAAGCTCCATGATCAACCTTGTGGGAACACCTCCATCTTCTTCAGACTTGATGCTTACTGCCCCACTTAACCACCATTGCACAGAGGAGATACCTCAGCTTACTCTCCAAGCACTTCTCACCAGAAGCTCATTGAGTAGCTTTCTTCTTCCCTCACACTCGGCTGTATCTACACATGATCAGCTTGCAATGGCCTTGAGGAACCAGGTCATTGAGCTTAGAGGATCTTCTGGTAGCTCACTTGAATCCCCACCTCAAGCTTGACTTAGTATAGGTGCAAGCTTGAAGTGAGCCTCAATGAGACTTCAAACCGGGAGCGCATCACTACCTACAGCTGCGCTTAACCCAACCGATCTGCCATTGCCTTCAGCTCCAATGCCTTCAGGTCATCAGTCTCCCCAAGACTTAGGTGATGACCTTTGCTTGTGTGTCTCCATGAACCAGGAGCACATCACTATCACTAGCTGCGCTATCTCAACCGGCCATACACACAAGCACCAACTCTCCATTGCTTCACAATGGATCAAGTCTTCCTCTCTGTTACGGATTGATGATGAACTAAGGCCACTTCTTGTAAACCTGAAACATCATTCAAACTCCATACAAGATAAGACACAAGCATTGGGACCAAAGCTTGATTGATCATCAAGTTTGATCTCCAATGTCACAAGCTATGCAATAGACAGAAACAATTCATCACAAAGTTCTTATCTATGCAAGCTATCCATTCTCCAAACACTAAGCATGATCTGATCAGGATTCAATGCAAAGAATTTAGGCAATCAACCCTGCCTTAACCGCAACCATAGACATCCATCTATGTGCTCAACATAAGGCAGCTACAAGATGACAATATGCAGTGACCTTAATCAGTTTCTAGTTTATGTATGCAACAGGATCAGACAGTACATTCTATCATCCTTACACACATTTACTTTTAACTGAGGCAAAGCAAGATTAATCATCCACAACATCAGACAATGCAATACCTTTAAAATTGATTCAGTTTAAGAGAGCTAATAGGATCAAGACTTCATCTAGCATCCTAACACAACTCATAACAGATTCAAGGCAAGCATTTTATCTCTCAACATCAAACAAGACTCTTTAAGCATCCTGGGACAGATTCTAAATCATTTCAATTCATTTAGCAATCTTTAACATATCCTCAGGTTTTCAATCAATACACAACCTCACAATCAGTTCATATGCTCAAGCTTTTAACTAAAGGGAAAGAGATCCAGCTTACAGCCAAGGAACTTGTTTGTTCCTTGAATCTCCATGGTACATGGCAAGTTTTGAACTGTTGATGTCGACCCCAACACCTTCTTCTTCCATGAACCATCCTCTTGAACCCACCATGTCAAAGAGACCACCTTTCTTCATGAGAATCACCATGAGACTCGCCTGGACCTGGTTTGTTGAAGAGGCTAGCTAGACCACTTCATAACCTTTGCTTCCAAGGCCTTCTTTCTTCAAGGGTGGACATGAGAACGTGGAGAACAACCAGAGACAGCTACTGGACGCCATGTATGAGCCCACCTTCTTCTTGGAGAGGTTTTACAGCTGGCTGAACATGAAGCTTCTTTTTGGTTTGGAAATGACATGGGAGAAAGCTTTGAGCTTAGCGGAAGCTGGAACCAGATTCAGATGAACCTGGCTCTGATACCATATGAGATTTTAGAGAATCAGATTGGGGTGTGTTAAGAACAGCCATAAAGGCAAGATTAGAGCTTGATAAGATGAAGAAGAGGTCTGATGAAACTAGTGTAAGCTCAGATCAGAAACAAGAGAATAAGAGAGATTAGGAGTTTAAGTGTATAAGAAAGTGAAAGATTAAGGGATTCTGATCCAAGAACACTTTGTATTATGAAGGAGGAAGGGAAATCCCCCTCTCTCTCTTAGAGAGTTACAATCTGTCACAAACAGCTTATTTATAAGCTTTACAAGTTTTTAAAACCAGAAACCTAAATCTAATGGTTCCTAATGACTCTTGAAGGATGGATGGCTGAGATGAGGAGTTGGATCAGTCCCAATCTGCGTGATACATCTTGATTGGTGGAGAGAGAGCTGGCGCCTGATTGGATGAGGAGGCTTGGCTCTGATTGGTGCTTCTAAGGCTCCTCTGAATCTTTCCTTGTATCTGTCCAGATACATAGTCAAGGCTGGTCTTTCCTTTACAGCAACAGCCAGCCTGTCTTGGACCAAAGTAGCCAATCATCACCAAGAGAGCTCCCATTGGTCGCTTGCTTCCATGCTATCCACAAGGCATCTTCTCTTGATGCTCTTTTGATTCCACACGACCAGATCATGCTTATCAGCCCTAAGTATGCACAAAGCCTCCAGGAGACGTTCTGATCACGCCCTAACTTTGCACAGCTTGGCCCGGACTTTGCACAATCCCAAAACACCTCAAATGGTCGAGTTGTGCACTCTCGGGTTGTCTCGGTCCGTACAGGTCCGTACCAATCCGTACGGCCTCGCCCTAACCTTGCACACTCGTCCATTTGCTCCCAAACACACTTCTAAGTCCCTCCTGGACTTGGCCCTATCTTTGCACAGCTATATGAGCACTTCTAGACACCTTTAGACACTCCCAAAGCCTTGACATTCAATCTACGGATGTCTTGCCCTATTCTTGCTCAAGACTCAATCTCAACTCAACACTTCACCACTCCATTTCTTTTCTTCAAGTTAACAATTATGAGGAGAAGAAATGGGAAGACCTAGAGGATCTGTCCCGAGCTCCATCAGAGAAGGCAACAACATTGAGAGTGTTGTTGGAGAGGCTAGGGATAGGATTATCCCAAGATCAGGAACCAGGAAGAACCGGACCTTCTAATCAAACTGGAGAAGCTGGAGGAACAACCCCTCTTGATCATGAGAGGGGGAATGGATCTGAATCAGGGGAGCAGGAGCATAACCAAGAGGATTCAGGTCAGCATGATCAGGAGGAGACACAGGAAGTAGAGAGTGAAGCTCAGTCAGGTGGAAATGAGCAGGGAGAACCTACTGGTTTAAGAGAGGAAGCACAAGAGAATGTTCAGGCTGAAGAACAGGTTGAGACCTTGCGGAGGAGCACAAGGATAAGGAGGGATCCTTCCAACTGGGTAAACACGAGAGTGTACTACAATGCCCAGGCTGTGGAGCATCCCTCTCAAGCCGTGTGTTCCTTTGCAGAGTTTCCAGAAGAGCACATGGTGTTTATGTGTAACTTGGATGAGAATGAGATACCAAGATCTTATGAAGAAGCTATGAAGCACAAGGTTTGGAGAGATTCAGTAGGAGATGAAAGGGATGCAATGATCAGGAATGATACTTGGTATGAGAGTGAGTTACCTAAAGGGAAGAAGGCAGTTTCAAGCAGATGGATCTTCACCATCAAGTACCTTGCAAATGGGGAGATAGATAGGCGCAAGACTAGGCTGGTTGCAAGAGGATTTACACAGACTTATGTGGAAGATTACATTGATACTTTTGCACCAGTGGCCAAGCTTCACACAATTCGAATTGTGTTATCTATTGCAACAAACTTGGAGTGGGATTTGTGGCAAATGGATGTGAAGAATGCTTTCTTGCAAGGTGAACTTGAAGATGAAGTATACATGCATCCACCTCCTGGTCTTGAGCATCTAGTAAAGCCAGGGAATGTTTTGAGATTGAAGAAGGCTATATATGGGCTGAAGCAGTCTCCTAGAGCTTGGTACAGAAAGCTTAGTACAACTCTCAATGGGAGAGGGTTCAGGAAGTCTGAACTAGATCATACACTCTTCACACTGGTTGGACCATCAGGGATCATAGTGATTTTGGTGTATGTGGATGATTTGATTATCACAGGGATTAAAGCCACCAAAGAGTTTCTCAAGTCTGTGTTTGATATTAAAGACTTGGGAGAGATGAAGTATTTTTTGGGGATTGAGATATGCAGATCTAAGGAGGGTTTGTTTATGTCTCAAAGGAAGTATACTATGGATATGCTGAAGGAGACTGATGTGCTTGGAGGGAAGATAGCTAAGACACCTCTTGAGGAAGGGTATAAGGTCTTGCGTGAGGGGGAGGTTGAAGAGAACCAGTTGTTTGAGGATGCTAAGCTGTATAGGAGGATGGTGGGTAAGCTGATCTACTTGACTATCACCAGACCTGATATATGCTTTGCTGTGAATCAAGTGAGCCAACATATGCAGGCGCCAAAGGTACATCACTGGAAGATGGTTGATAGGATACTGAGGTATTTGAGTGGCTCACATGGACAAGGAGTTTGGATGGGTTGCAATGGCAGTACAGAAGTGGTTGGGTATTGTGATGCTGATTGGGCAGGAGATAGAGTGGACAGGAGATCAACTACTGGGTATTGTACATTCATTGGAGGGAATCTGGTTACTTGGAAGAGTAAGAAGCAGAAGGTCATCTCCTGTTCAAGTGCTGAAGCTGAGTATAGAGCTATGTTGAAGCTTACAAATGAGTTGGTGTGGATCAAGGGGATCTTGAAGCACTTGGAGATCGAGCAGGCCACACCTATGACAATGCATTGTGACAATCAAGCAGCTATCCACATTGCCTCCAATTCAGTGTTTCATGAGAGAACAAAGCACATAGAGGTGGATTGTCATAAGGTGAGGCAGATGATCATCTTAGGAGTGATTCTGCCATGTTATACAAGAAGTGAAGATCAGCTTGCAGATGTGTTTACTAAGGCAGCGAGATTGAAGACAATGGAGTCCATACTGTCAAGGCTTGGACTCATTGATCTGACTCCTAGGAGCTGAGTGATAGTTTTAGAAGATTAAGGAGAGATTAAGAGAGAAGAGTAAGAGATGGAGAGAGTTTCCGTGAGAGTGTGACAAAGAGAATAGAAGGAGAATAAGTTTCCTTACTTGATTTGTTACACATGACAGGGTATTTAAAGACATACAAGAATGCATAAACAATGAGAAGATAGTACAAGGGAAAGAATAAACAAAGAGGAGACAGATCCGCGGATGGCTCGTTCAGCAAGAGGGATAGTGACAGCTCCCAACGGTCAGCTCCCTCTCTCTTCTCTTAGACACACCCGTGACTCCTCCACTCACTTCTCTTCAACGGATACATGTCGACATTCCCACTCACTTGCTTCCTTTCCTTGCAAGTCACTCTTAGGTTGTACGGACAGCCTTGTTCTCCAAGTTCCTATCTTCTTGCTTTATTCTTCATGTCAACACTCCCCCTCAAGCTTGACAGTAGTGAGTGTCAAGCTTGGAAATCCATGAAGCATTCCCTCATTAAAACCTTTACTTGGAAAAACCACTTGGGATAAAAAACCAAGCAAAGGAAAAAGAGTAGAATACTCCATGGTGAGGGGATCATTGACATGGAAGGTTTATGAGTCCAAGTCTTGGAAGAATGGACTCACAAACTTTGCTGCTGGCTGCCTTGGTGAAGATGTCAGCCAGCTGATCCTCACTTCTTGTATAGCATGGGAGGATCACTTGCTGTTCTACTGCTTGTCTCACCTTGTGACAGTCCACTTCTATGTGTTTTGTCCTCTCATGGAAGACTGAGTTGGATGCAATGTGTATTGCAGCTTGATTGTCACAATGCATGGTCATGGGAGTGGTGATCTCAATTCCCAAGTCGCCTAGAAGCCCCTTTATCCAGATAAGCTCACTGGTTAGCTTCCTCATTGATCTGTACTCTGCTTCTGCACTTGAGCAAGACACCACCTTCTGCTTCTTGCTCTTCCAAGTGACCAGATTCCCTCCAATGAATGTACAATAGCCGGTGGTTGACCTTCTGTCTACTCTGTCCCCAGCCCAATCTGCATCACAGTATCCTATCACCTCAGTGTTCTTGTTGCAAGCCATCCATACACCCTGACCTGGCGCCTCTCTCAAGTATCTTAGGATCCTCTCCACCATGTTCCAGTGATGAACCTTGGGAGATTGCATGTGCTGGCTTACTTGATTAACTGCAAAGCACACATCTGGCCGAGTGATGGTTAGATAGATCAGCTTCCCAACCATCCTTCTATACTGCTTGACATCTTCAAATGGAGTATCTTCATACTCCCCCTCTCGCAATACCTTGTAACCTTCTTCAAGTGGTGTCTTGGCTTGTCTTCCTCCAAGATCTCCTGCCTCCTTTAAGATGTCCAGGGTATACTTTCTTTGGGACATGAACAATCCTTCCTTTGATCTGCACATCTCAATGCCGAGGAAGTACTTCAGTTCTCCTAGGTCTTTGATATCAAATGCGGCTTTAAGAAAGGTCTTGGTTGAACTGATCCCCTCCTTGTCACAACCAGTGATGATGATATCATCCACATAGACTAGCACTACAAGAAAACATGGGGATTCTGATGGCCGAAATCGTCAGAAATTCGTCGGAATACACTGATTCTGACGAATTTCTGACGAACCAGTCCGTCGGTATAATTTCGTCGGAAAAAAAAGATTCGTCGGAATTTCGTCAGACCTTCCGACGACTTTCTGACGAATACCGAGAAACGTCATTCTGACGAACTTCCGACGATATTCCGATGCGGACACACGAGACCAGAGTTCATCGAAAAAACTATATACCGACGGAGCACGTCCCCCGGACAATACCGACGAACCGAGTCCTCGGAAAATACCGACGGATAATGGTTCGTCGGAATTTTCCGAGGAACCATTTCCGTCGGTATTTTCCGAGGACTTCGTTCGTCGGTATAGTCTGATGCCCTCAATTCGTCGGAATATATCAATTTTAAATACGAATTAATTTTGCATTTTATATATATTTTTTATATTAAAATTAATTAATAAATAAATAAAATCTGAAATTTAAAACCAATAATATTATAGAATTTAAATTCATACAAACTGAAATAGAAAAAAAATATTCAGAAAGTTAAAAATTCATACAAACCGAAATAGAAAAAAAACATTCAGAAATTTTTAAAAAGCAGAAAAAAACTAAGAACTCAAAGACATCAAACGATCTAGCTTCTGCATTATCTCGGCGTTGAACTTCTTCTGGAGCGGGAGCTGGAGCGGGAATATATGCGGGAACCGAGTTTTGTTCGTGAGACGATCCCGATGCACGGGAACTGCTCACCGAAATACATCGAAGACGGGCTGCGGGGCGGGGTACATCCTCAGACCTAAAAAAAAATTAATACATCAAAAATCTTTTCAAATCATTTCTATTTTTAATGTTTTCATTTATATATTTACAAAAGGTTTTATAAACGTTTTAAAAAAAACTACTAGACCTTTTATTATACATAGTTTATTACTGGAAACTTATAAAAATTATAAAAATTATAAAATTTTTTATTATATATGATTTATATATATATATATGTATACAAAATTATAATTTTTTATAAATATAGAAAAATGTTGTTAAATATTTTTAAAATTAAAAAAAAACATTTTATTATACATAGTTTATTACTGGAAACTTGAAAAACGTTTTTAAAAATCAAAAAACATTTTAAAAATAGTAAAACGTTTTGAATTTTGACAAAAACACAAAATAATTCCAAACCAAAACTAAAACAACAATCCAAACAACAATCCTAACTTATATATCCTAAACTATCCATTCAATCCTAAAATTTTAAATTAAACAACCTAAAATCCGAGATCTAACTTCCAAAACCCTAAAAATTTGAGATAAAACAAGGTTGGGATGATTCTTACATGATTTGGGGTTTGGGGAAGAGATATGAGGGTGAGAAGAGGATTCGCCGGTGATGGGAGCTCGAGAATGGTCGGAATCGCCGTGAAAGGGAGAGAAATCGCGGAAAGGATTGAGAGAGAGGCGGAGGCGGAAATAACGAAGAAGAAAGAAGAAGGGTAATTATATTTAACGTTTCCGACGGACACAGATTCGTCAGTATTCCGTCGGGATCATTAAATATATACCAATTGGCGGTTCGCGAAAATTTTCACGCGGTTTGGTTTTCCCGGGTAAATTGAAATTCCGACGGAGTTGGTGTCCGTCAGTATATTCTGACGGAATACTGACGACCTTTTCCGACCGAATTCCGACGACATAGTGTTTAGGGGTTGATTACAAGTTTCTAAATGCAAAATCTAAATCTTTGATAATATATATAGTATTTGCATAAAGATTTATCGATAAAAATGTTTTTATAACACGATTTTACACAACAACATTTTTTGTAGTGTAAGATTAGATGAATATGATTGTATAAGTATATGAGTGTTAAGATGAGATGTTATGAAAACAATGATATGCATACATAAATATTTTAATGAGTTGCTATATTTGAACGGTTGCGATCTAATACTATGCTAAACACTTATTATGTATTATTTTCATAGTTTTGGCATCTAAATTTATAGATTTTTATGTTTGAAATTTTTTAGAAACACATGTCCTTGGTAATTCGTCGGAATATACCGACGACATTCTGACGAACTAGACAAGTTCGTCGGAATGTCGTCGGTATATTCCGACGAATTACCGAGGACATTTCCAAACTTCAATGGAACCCTTTGTCGTCGCTATGTCGTCGGTATTTTGCGAGGGATTTCCGACGGAAACATGGTTCGTCGGAAATTCGTCAGAAAATTCCGACGGAATACCGACGACGGTAACAGTTATATATGTTAATCGGAATATCGTCGGAAGTTCGTCGGTATATTCCGACGAATTTCCGACGACTACAACGGTTATATGTTTTATCGGAATGTCGTCGAAAAGTCGTCGGAATATTCTGACGAGTCATTTTTCCTCGGAAATTCGTCGAAAATGACCGACGGAATTCCGACGACTTCAATTTTTTTGTTTTCGTCGGAAAGTGGTCAGAAATCCGTCACAAACGTCCGACGACATTGTAGTCCGTCAGAACCTCCGTCGGAATTCGGCGTGTTTTCTTGTAGTGTAGAATCACAACAATCCATTGCTTGCTGGTGAGGGTGAAGAGTGTGTGATCCGCTTGAGACTTCACAAAGCCTCTCCCATTCAGTGTAGTGCTCAGCTTGTGATACCAAGCTCTTGGTGATTGCTTCAAACCATATATGGCTTTTCTGAGTCTGAGTACATTCCCTGGTTTCACCATCTCTTCCATTCCCGGCGGTGGTCTCATATATACCTCATCTTCTAGTTCACCTTGCAAGAAGGCATTCTTCACATCCATTTGCCAAAGATCCCACTCTTGATTTACTGCCAATGAAAGGATAATCCGGATTGTGTGGAGCTTGCCCACTGGTGCAAAGGTGTCTAGATAGTCTTCTCCATAAACTTGTGTGTATCCTCTTGCTACCAATCTGGTCTTCTTTCTTTCTGGCTTCCCATTTGCAAGATACTTGATGGTGTGTATGAGTCTGCTGGTCACGGCTTTCTTTCCTTTTGGAAGCTCTGTCTCATACCAGGTGTTGTTCCTCTCCATGGCTCCCATTTCATCATTCACTGATTCCCTCCATTCATCATCTTCCATAGCTTCTGCATATGTTCTTGGTATCCATTCCTGATCCAATGAACCCACAAAGGCTTGATGTTCTTCTGGATAGTGAGCTAGGGAGCACACGCCACTGGATGGGTGAGCTACTGCCTCTGCATTGAAGTAGACTCTGGTGTTGTTCCAGTTTGAAGCCGGCTTCTTGATCCTAGTACTTCTCCTAAGTACTGGCTGATCATTTTCATTCTGAGTGCCTTCTCCACCTTCCAAGTTCTGATTCTGATCCTCTACTTCCTCCTCTTGGTCATGGTGCTCTTCTTGATCATGGACTTCCTCAGATACAGGTGGTTCACCCTGATTTCCCCCCTCAGGATCAAGGGGAGCAGCTTCTTGGATCTCAACTTCATCTGTAGTTGTCTCGGTTTGCTCTTCAGACCGGCTTGATCCTCCCACATTATCTGATCCTGCTTGTCCCGGCTCTTCCATAGGTAAGCTGACCCCAAGTCTCCTCATGACTTGTCTGAGATTGGCTGCTCTATCTGATGCGGATTGAGACAAGTTCTCCAGCTCATTCCAATCCTTGTTGTTGTAGTACCCTCTGGTTTCTACAAACTTCACATCTCTAGATACCAAGACTCTCCTAGTCTCTGGTTCATAGCACTTATAGCCCTTCTGGTTTGGTGAATACCCAATGAACATAGCTCTTGTGCTCTTAGCCTCCAGTTTGTTCCTCAGTTCTCCTGGTTTCAAAACAAAACACAGGCACCCAAACACACGCATATGATCAATAGATGGTTTAGCTTTGTTCAATACCTCAAATGGAGAGTAGTCTTTTAGAACTCTGGTAGGAATGCGGTTGATCAGGTAGCATGCAGTTAGGACCGCATCACCCCAAAAGCTCTTTGGGACACTAGTATGGAACATCATGCTCCTAGTGACTTCCATGAGATGCCTGTTCTTCCTCTCGGCCACACCATTTTGTTGGGGAGTGTATGGACAGCTGGTTTGATGGATCACACCTCGTTTGGCTAGATGGGCTTTGAATGCATTGCTGGTGTACTCTCCTCCATTATCTGATCTCAAAATCTTAACCTTGGCATTATAATGGTTAGAGACATATGTTTCAAAGTTTATAAATGCATCTAAGACCCTATCCTTTGATTGTAAGAGAGTGATCCATGTGTACTTGGATTTCTCATCAATAAATGTCACAAAATACTTGTGATGTTCTCTAGAAAGACATGGAGCTGTCCATACATCCGAGTGAATTAAATCAAAGCAGTGTTCATAGATTGTACTAGACTTGGGAAATACAGTTTTGCAATGTTTTCCTAAGATACAAGCTTCACAATCTTGTTGGAATGAAATACTAGGCAACATGATGTTCAAGGCACGAGAATGAGGATGTCCTAATCTAGCATGCCACATTACATCTTTAGGGAAATTAAAACTTGAATTGAAAGCAACAGATAGATCATCGGATGCAAGCTTAGTGTCTTCTAGCAAGTACAGGTTTCCCTTACTCACACCTTTGCCAAGCAACCTACATGAGTCAATATCCTGAAAGTAGACATCATCAGGCGTAAATATAACATTGCAATTCAAGTCATTGGTCACCCTTTTCACAGATAATAGATTAGAAGTGAAACTAGGCATGTAGAAGGCTTTGGATTCTTTCACAAATAATTTAAGTTCCCCTATGCCTTTAATTGGAACCTTGTTACCATCAGCTATCATAACATTTCCTACTGCAGGAGTGATATTTTTAATCAAGTTTAAATCACTAATCATGTGATGAGAGGCTCCTGAGTCTATGACTAAGGGTTTAACTCTATCAGATTCATGAGCAACTTGAAATGCCGTGAATAAACTCCTAGGCAATTGATATGATGCACTAAGAGAGGAACCAAGAGTTTTACCAGACTCCTTGAGAGCTTTGATGAGTGCCTCAATGTCAGATTTCTTGATGGACTCATCCTGGTTTCCCTTGCCCTCATGAGTGCGGTAGGCCGTGGAAGCTTCTCCTACATCACCTGAGTAGTTTGCTCGACCATCAGTCTTGAACTTAGCCGGTTTGAGGTGTGGGTGAAGTATCCAGCACTTGTCCTTGCCGTGACCCTTCCTCTTGCAATGATCACACACCCACACTTTCTTTTCCTCCGGCTTGTAGTACCCTTTGTTGGCTACTCCGGCAGGTTTGCTCTCGGCTCCTTCAGCTTGATTGGCCATCACTAGCTCCCCCTTTCTCTTAAAGAGACCCACTGAGCCGTGCTCCTTCTGAATCTCAGCACACACTTCATCTAGAGATGGAAGCTCCTTGTTCCTCAGTATGTGCCTAATAAGGTCATCATACCCTGGGTTGAGAGTGAGCAGCAAGGCAAAGACCTTATCTTGCTCCCTTCTTTCATGTAGAACATCCGGATCAATTGTTGCGGGTCTGAGCATCTCTAGCTCAGCCCATAGAGACCGGAACTTCCCAAAATGAGCATCAAAGTCTGTGTCCTCTTGACTTAGAGAGTTGATTGCTCCTTTTACTTCATACACCTTGCTGATGTTGGATTTGTTGGCATACACCTTCTTGAGAGTATCCCACAGCTCCTTGGAAGTTTCACAGAATGCATAAGCCTCTTGGAGAGAAGGGGCGAGGCTATTCTGGATGATAGACAACACCATGAGGTCCTCCTGACCTTTCTTCTTATCCCCAGCATCCGCAACCACCACTTCTTTGCCATCCTCTCCTAGAACAGTCTTCTTGGTGGGGCGGCCTTCTTCAATAATCTCCCAAAGGCCTCTGCCTCCGAGAGCTGTTTTGGCAAGTCTTGCCCATGTCAGGTAGTTAGGACCCTTGAGAGTAACTGGTATCATCACCATCTTTGGGTTCTCGGAGGTATCCATCAAGAGAGAAAGAGAAACAAAAGTTTTGGATGAACTTTGCTATTTTTGGCAAATTCTGGAAATGAGATTGAAGAACACCTCAAGAACAGGATGAACTTTGCCAAAAATAGAAATAAGACACAGAGAGTTCGCGGAAGAAAAAGAGATTTAGGTCTCAAGAGCACAGCTGCTCTGATACCATGATAGTTTTAGAAGATTAAGGAGAGATTAAGAGAGAAGAGTAAGAGATGGAGAGAGTTTCCGTGAGAGTGTGACAAAGAGAATAGAAGGAGAATAAGTTTCCTTACTTGATTTGTTACACATGACAGGGTATTTAAAGACATACAAGAATGCATAAACAATGAGAAGATAGTACAAGGGAAAGAATAAACAAAGAGGAGACAGATCCGCGGATGGCTCGTTCAGCAAGAGGGATAGTGACAGCTCCCAACGGTCAGCTCCCTCTCTCTTCTCTTAGACACACCCGTGACTCCTCCACTCACTTCTCTTCAACGGATACATGTCGACATTCCCACTCACTTGCTTCCTTTCCTTGCAAGTCACTCTTAGGTTGTACGGACAGCCTTGTTCTCCAAGTTCCTATCTTCTTGCTTTATTCTTCATGTCAACACTGAGCCCCTTAACCATGGAGTCTCCACTCTTTTTCCCTCATCAAGGTTTTATCCCAATGGGTTTTACTTGGTGAGGTTTTTAACGAGGGAGGTCTTCATGGTTTCCAAGCTTGACTTGTTCTACATGGTCAAGCTTGAGGGGGAGTATTGAGATGAAGACCAAGGAGGCTGAGACAGTAACTTTAGAGTTTTACTGTGGTAACTTTATTTTAACCACAGTAACTACTTAGGGAAGTTATCTGATGGGATGAGAAGGTAACTTAGTGAAGAGAAGAGAGGAAACTCGACCAAAGAGGATAAGTGAGGTTAAGGAAGGATAAGGGATCACTTTGACAGCCTGTATGATGCTGGAAAGGAGAAGTTACCTTTATACTAGTGCAAGCATGTGAGAAAGCACAGCCAAGTGATTCAAAAGGAGTTCCAGCCTGTCCTTTGACTACACATGCTTAACCATTTCGAATTTCCTTGTTGCTCTCTCTATTAATACTTGTAAACCTCATCAGTTATTAATTAATGGAGTTTTGAGTCTCTCTCTCTTTATTCTCTCACTAGAATCTCTTAATCTCTTTAATCTTTTCATCTGATTATCCCTGATTGGTTGAATCATGCTCTAATACACAAAAGTGTATAGTAAGAAGCTTGATTTGGATACATAAAATGATGGAGAAACACCAAGAAGTTGAATAAATCTCATACGAGTTGGGATGAAGAAGTTATCCCACTTTCTAATCAGGTGATTCTAGTTTCTCAGTTTGGGAATAGGACAGCTTCTTCGTCGTTCCATTCAAACCAGGATGAATCACTTTGTAAGAAGCTTGATTTGGATACATAAAGGGTTGGAGAAACACCAGGAAGTTGAATAAATCTAATAGGAGTTGGAATGAAGAAGTTATCCCACTTTCTAATCAGGTGATTCCAGTTTCCCAGTTTGGGAATAGAACAGCTTCTTCGTCGTTCCAATCAAACCAGGATGAATCACTTTGTAAGAAGCTTGATTTGGATACATAAAGTGTTGGAGAAACACCAGGAAGTTGAATAAATCTCATAGGAGTTGGGATGAAGAAGTTATCCCACTTTCAAATCAGGTGATTCCAGTTTCCCAGTTTGGGAATAGGACAGCTTCTTCGTCAATCCAATCAAACCAGGATGAATCACTTTGTAAGAAGCTTGATTTTGATACATAAAATGGTGGGGAAACACCAGGAAGTTGAATAAATCTCATAGGAGTTGGGATGAAGAAGTTATCCCACTTTCAAATCAGGTGATTCCAGTTTCCCAGTTTGGGAATAGGACAGGTTCTTCGTCGTTCAATCAAACCAGGATGAATCACTTTGTAAGAAGCTTGATTTGGATACATAAAATGGTGGAGAAACACCAGAAGTTGAATAAATCTCATAGGAGTTGGGATGAAGAAGTTATCCCACTTTCTAATCAGGTGATTCCAGTTTCCCAGTTTGGGAATAGGACAGCTTCTTCGTCGTTCCAATCAAACCAGGATGAATCACTTTGTAAGAAGCTTGATTTGGATACATAAAGGGTTGGAGAAACACCAGGAAGTTGAATAAATCTAATAGGAGTTGGAACGAAGAAGTTATCCCACTTTCTAATCAGGTGATTCCAGTTTCTCAGTTTGGGAATAGAACAGCTTCTTCGTTGTTCCAATCAAACCAGAATGAATCACTTTGTAAGAAGCTTGATTTGGGTACATAAAGTGTTGGAGAAACACCAGGAAGTTGAATAAATCTCATAGGAGTTGGGATGAAGAAGTTATCCCACTTTCAAATCAGGTGATTCCAGTTTCCCAGTTTGGGAATAGGACAGCTTCTTCGTCAATCCAATCAAACCAGGATGAATCACTTTGTAAGAAGCTTGATTTTGATACATAAAATGGTGGGGAAACACCAGGAAGTTGAATAAATCTCATAGGAGTTGGGATGAAGAAGTTATCCCACTTTCTAATCAGGTGATTCCAGTTTCCAGTTTGGGAATAGGACAGCTTCTTCGTCGTTCCAATCAAACCAGGATGAATCACTTTGTAAGAAGCTTGATTTGGATACATAAAGTGTTGTAGAAACACCAGGAAGTTGAATAAATCTCATAGGAGTTGGGATGAAGAAGTTATCCCACTTTCAAATCAGGTGATTCCAGTTTCCCAGTTTGGGAATAGGACAGCTTCTTCGTCAATCCAATCAAACCAGGATGAATCACTTTGTAAGAAGCTTGATTTGGATACATAAAATGGTGGGGGAACACCAGGAAGTTGAATAAATCTAATAGGAGTTGGGATGAAGAAGTTATCCCACTTTCTAATCAGGTGATTCCAGTTTCCCAGTTTGGGAATATGACAGCTTCTTCGTCGTTCCAATCAAACCAGGATGAATCACTTTGTAAGAAGCTTGATTTGGATACATAAAGGGTTGGAGAAACACCAGGAAGTTGAATAAATCTCATAGGAGTTGGAATGAAGAAGTTATCCCACTTTCTAATCAGGTGATTCCACTTTCTCAGTTTGGGAATAGAACAGCTTCTTCGTCGTTCCAATCAAACCAGGATGAATCACTTTGTAAGAAGCTTGATTTGGATACATAAAGTGTTGGAGAAACACCAGGAAGTTGAATAAATCTCATAGGAGTTGGGATGAAGAAGTTATCCCACTTTCAAATCAGGTGATTCCAGTTTCCCAGTTTGGGAATAGGACAGGTTCTTCGTCGTTCCAATCAAACCAGGATGAATCACTTTGTAAGAAGCTTGATTTGGATACATAAAATGGTGGAGAAACACCAAGAAGTTGAATAAATCTCATAGGAGTTGGGATGAAGAAGTTATCCCACTTTCTAATCAGGTGATTCTAGTTTCCCAGTTTGGGAATAGGACAGCTTCTTCGTCGTTCCAATCAAACCAGGATGAATCACTTTGTAAGAAGCTTGATTTGGATACATAAAGGGTTGGAGAAACACCAGGAAGTTGAATAAATCTCATAGGAGTTGGGATGAAGAAGTTATCCCACTTTCTAATCAGGTGATTCCAGTTTCCCAGTTTGGGAATAGGACAGCTTCTCCGTCGTTCCAATCAAACCAGGATGAATCACTTTGTAAGAAGCTTGATTTTGATACATAAAATGGTGGGGAAACACCAGGAAGTTGAATAAATCTCATAGGAGTTGGGATGAAGAAGTTATCCCACTTTCTAATCAGGTGATTCCAGTTTCCCAGTTTGGGAATAGAACAGCTTCTTCGTCGTTCCAATCAAACCAGGATGAATCACTTTGTAAGAAGCTTGATTTGGATACATAAAGGGTGGAGAAACACCAGGAAGTTGAATAAATCTCATAGGAGTTGGAATGAAGAAGTTATCCCACTTTCTAATCAGGTGATTCCAGTTTCCCAGTTTGGGAATAGGACATGTTCTTCGTCGTTCCAATCAAACCAGGATGAATCACTTTGTAAGAAGCTTGATTTGGATACATAAAATGGTGGGGAAACACCAGGAAGTTGAATAAATCTCATAGGAGTTGGGATGAAGAAGTTATCCAACTTTCTAATCAGGTGATTCCAGTTTCCCAGTTTGGGAATTGGACAGCTTCTTCGTCGTTCCAATCAAACCAGGATGAATCACTTTGTAAGAAGCTTGATTTGGATACATAAAGGGTTGGAGAAACACCAGGAAGTTGAATAAATCTAATAGGAGTTGGAATGAAGAAGTTATCCCACTTTCTAATCAGGTGATTCCAGTTTCCCAGTTTGGGAATAGGACAGTTCTTCGTCGTTCCAATCAAACCAGGATGAATCACTTTGTAAGAAGCTTGATTTGGATACATAAAATGGTGGGGAAACACCAGGAAGTTGAATAAATCTAATAGGAGTTGGGATGAAGAAGTTATCCCACTTTCTAATCAGGTGATTCCAGTTTCCCAGTTTGGGAATATGACAGCTTCTTCGTCGTTCCAATCAAACCAGGATGAATCACTTTGTAAGAAGCTTGATTTGGATACATAAAGGGTTGGAGAAACACCAGGAAGTTGAATAAATCTCATAGGAGTTGGAATGAAGAAGTTATCCCACTTTCTAATCAGGTGATTCCACTTTCCCAGTTTGGGAATAGAACAGCTTCTTCGTCGTTCCAATCAAACCAGGATGAATCACTTTGTAAGAAGCTTGATTTGGATACATAAAGTGCTGGAGAAACACCAGGAAGTTGAATAAATCTCATAGGAGTTGGGATGAAGAAGTTATCCCACTTTCAAATCAGGTGATTCCAGTTTCCCAGTTTGGGAATAGAACAGCTTCTTCGTCGTTCCAATCAAACCAGGATGAATCACTTTGTAAGAAGCTTGATTTGGATACATAAAGTGTTGGAGAAACACCAGGAAGTTGAATAAATCTCATAGGAGTTGGGATGAAGAAGTTATCCCACTTTCAAATCAGGTGATTTCAGTTTCCCAGTTTGGGAATAGGACAGCTTCTTCGTCGTTCCAATCAAACCAGGATGAATCACTTTGTAAGAAGCTTGATTTTGATACATAAAATGGTGGAGAAACACCAGGAAGTTGAATAAATCTCATAGGAGTTGGGATGAAGAAGTTATCCCACTTTCTAATCAGGTGATTCCAGTTTCCAGTTTGGGAATAGGACAGCTTCTTCGTCGTTCCAATCAAACCAGGATGAATCACTTTGTAAGAAGCTTGATTTGGATACATAAAGTGTTGTAGAAACACCAGGAAGTTGAATAAATCTCATAGGAGTTGGGATGAAGAAGTTATCCCACTTTCAAATCAGGTGATTCCAGTTTCCCAGTTTGGGAATAGGACAGCTTCTTCTCAATCCAATCAAACCAGGATGAATCACTTGTAAGAAGCTTGATTTGGATACATAAAATGGTGGGGAAACACCAGGAAGTTGAATAAATCTCATAGGAGTTGGGATGAAGAAGTTATCCCACTTTCTAATCAGGTGATTCCAGTTTCCCAGTTTGGGAATATGACAGCTTCTTCGTCGTTCCAATCAAACCAGGATGAATCACTTTGTAAGAAGCTTGATTTGGATACATAAAGAGTTGGAGAAACACCAGGAAGTTGAATAAATCTCATAGGAGTTGGAATGAAGAAGTTATCCCACTTTCTAATCAGGTGATTCCAGTTTCCCAGTTTGGGAATAGAACAGCTTCTTCGTCGTTCCAATCAAACCAGGATGAATCACTTTGTAAGAAGCTTGATTTGGATACATAAAGTGTTGGAGAAACACCAGGAAGTTGAATAAATCTCATAGGAGTTGGGATGAAGAAGTTATCCCACTTTCAAATCAGGTGATTCCAGTTTCCCAGTTTGGGAATAGGACAGCTTCTTCGTCGTTCCAATCAAACCAGGATGAATCACTTTGTAAGAAGCTTGATTTGGATACATAAAATGGTGGAGAAACACCAGGAAGTTGAATAAATCTCATAGGAGTTGGGATGAAGAAGTTATCCCACTTTCTAATCAGGTGATTCCAGTTTCCCAGTTTGGGAATAGGACAGCTTCTTCGTCGTTCCAATCAAACCAGGATGAATCACTTTGTAAGAAGCTTGATTTGGATACATAAAGTGTTGGAGAAACACCAGGAAGTTGAATAAATCTCATAGGAGTTGGGATGAAGAAGTTATCCCACTTTCAAATCAGGTGATTCCAGTTTCCCAGTTTGGGAATAGGACAGCTTCTTCGTCGTTCCAATCAAACCAGGATGAATCACTTTGTAAGAAGCTTGATTTGGATACATAAATGTGGGGAGAACACCAGGAAGTTGAATAAATCTCATAGGAGTTGGGATGAAGAAGTTATCCCACTTTCTAATCAGGTGATTCCAGTTTCCCAGTTTGGGAATAGGACAGCTTCTTCGTCGTTCCAATCAAACCAGGATGAATCACTTTGTAAGAAGCTTGATTTGGATACATAAAATGGTGGGGAAACACCAGGAAGTTGAATAAATCTCATAGGAGTTGGGATGAAGAAGTTATCCCACTTTCTAATCAGGTGATTCCAGTTTCCCAGTTTGGGAATAGGACAGCTTCTTCGTCGTTCCAATCAAACCAGGATGAATCACTTTGTAAGAAGCTTGATTTGGATACATAAAGGTTGGAGAAACACCAGGAAGTTGAATAAATCTATAGGAGTTGGAATGAAGAAGTTATCCCACTTTCTAATCAGGTGATTCCAGTTTCCCAGTTTGGGAATAGGACAGTTCTTCGTCGTTCCAATCAAACCAGGATGAATCACTTTGTAAGAAGCTTGATTTGGATACATAAATGGTGGAGAAACACCAGGAAGTTGAATAAATCTCATAGGAGTTGGGATGAAGAAGTTATCCCACTTTCTAATCAGGTGATTCCAGTTTCCCAGTTTGGGAATATGACAGCTTCTTCGTCGTTCCAATCAAACCAGGATGAATCACTTTGTAAGAAGCTTGATTTGGATACATAAAGGGTTGGAGAAACACCAGGAAGTTGAATAAATCTCATAGGAGTTGGGATGAAGAAGTTATCCCACTTTCAAATCAGGTGATTCCAGTTTCCCAGTTTGGGAATAGGACAGCTTCTTCGTCGTTCCAATCAAACCAGGATGAATCACTTTGTAAGAAGCTTGATTTGGATACATAAAATGGTGGGGAAACACCAGGAAGTTGAATAAATCTCATAGGAGTTGGGATGAAGAAGTTATCCCACTTTCTAATCAGGTGATTCCAGTTTCCCAGTTTGGGAATAGGACAGCTTCTTCGTCGTTCCAATCAAACCAGGATGAATCACTTTGTAAGAAGCTTGATTTGGATACATAAAGTGGTGGAGAAACACCAGGAAGTTGAATAAATCTCATAGGAGTTGGGATGAAGAAGTTATCCCACTTTCTAATCAGGTGATTCCAGTTTCCCAGTTTGGGAATAGGACAGCTTCTTCGTCGTTCCAATCAAACCAGGATGAATCACTTTGTAAGAAGCTTGATTTGGATACATAAAGGGTGGAGAAACACCAGGAAGTTGAATAAATCTCATAGGAGTTGGAATGAAGAAGTTATCCCACTTTCTAATCAGGTGATTCCAGTTTCCCAGTTTGGGAATAGGACAGCTTCTTCGTCGTTCCAATCAAACCAGGATGAATCACTTTGTAAGAAGCTTGATTTGGATACATAAAATGGTGGAGAAACACCAGAAGTTGAATAAATCTCATAGGAGTTGGGATGAAGAAGTTATTCCACTTTCTAATCAGGTGATTCCAGTTTCCCAGTTTGGGAATAGAACAGCTTCTTCGTCGTTCCAATCAAACCAGGATGAATCACTTTGTAAGAAGCTTGATTTGGATACATAAAGGGTGGAGAAACACCAGGAAGTTGAATAAATCTCATAGGAGTTGGATGAAGAAGTTATCCCACTTTCAAATCAGGTGATTCCAGTTTCCCAGTTTGGGAATAGGACAGCTTCTTCGTCGTTCCAATCAAACCAGGATGAATCACTTTGTAAGAAGCTTGATTTGGATACATAAAATGGTGGAGAATCACCAGGAAGTTGAATAAATCTCATAGGAGTTGGGATGAAGAAGTTATCCCACTTTCAAATCAGGTGATTCCAGTTTCCCAGTTTGGGAATATGACAGCTTCTTCGTCGTTCCAATCAAACCAGGATGAATCACTTTGTAAGAAGCTTGATTTGGATACATAAAGGGTGGAGAATCACCAGGAAGTTGAATAAATCTCATAGGAGTTGGGATGAAGAAGTTATCCCACTTTCAAATCAGGTGATTCCAGTTTCCCAGTTTGGGAATAGGACAGCTTCTTCGTCGTTCCAATCAAACCAGGATGAATCACTTTGTAAGAAGCTTGATTTGGATACATAAAGTGGTGGAGAAACACCAGGAAGTTGAATAAATCTCATAGGAGTTGGGATGAAGAAGTTATCCCACTTTCAAATCAGGTGATTCCAGTTTCCCAGTTTGGGAATAGGACAGCTTCTTCGTCGTTCCAATCAAACCAGGATGAATCACTTTGTAAGAAGCTTGATTTGGATACATAAATGGTGGAGAAACACCAGGAAGTTGAATAAATCTCATAGGAGTTGGGATGAAGAAGTTATCCCACTTTCAAATCAGGTGATTCCAGTTTCCCAGTTTGGGAATAGGACAGCTTCTTCGTCGTTCCAATCAAACCAGGATGAATCACTTTGTAAGAAGCTTGATTTGGATACATAAAGTGGTGGAGAATCACCAGGAAGTTGAATAAATCTCATAGGAGTTGGAATGAAGAAGTTATCCCACTTTCTAATCAGGTGATTCCAGTTTCCCAGTTTGGGAATAGGACAGCTTCTTCGTCGTTCCAATCAAACCAGGATGAATCACTTTGTAAGAAGCTTGATTTGGATACATAAAGTGGTGGAGAAACACCAGGAAGTTGAATAAATCTCATAGGAGTTGGGATGAAGAAGTTATCCCACTTTCAAATCAGGTGATTCCAGTTTCCCAGTTTGGGAATAGGACAGCTTCTTCGTCGTTCCAATCAAACCAGGATGAATCACTTTGTAAGAAGCTTGATTTGGATACATAAAGTGTTGGAGAATCACCAGGAAGTTGAATAAATCTCATAGGAGTTGGGATGAAGAAGTTATCCCACTTTCAAATCAGGTGATTCCAGTTTCCCAGTTTGGGAATAGGACAGCTTCTTCGTCGTTCCAATCAAACCAGGATGAATCACTTTGTAAGAAGCTTGATTTGGATACATAAATGGTGGAGAACACCAGAAGTTGAATAAATCTCATAGGAGTTGGGATGAAGAAGTTATCCCACTTTCTAATCAGGTGATTCTAGTTTCCCAGTTTGGGAATAGGACAGCTTCTTCGTCGTTCCAATCAAACCAGGATGAATCACTTTGTAAGAAGCTTGATTTGGATACATAAAGGGTTGGAGAAACACCAGGAAGTTGAATAAATCTAATAGGAGTTGGAATGAAGAAGTTATCCCACTTTCTAATCAGGTGATTCCAGTTTCTCAGTTTGTGATGTGATCATGGACCAACTATCTAATGGAGATGATGAGGATCTGGATAAGCCGACTGATGGAGATGTTCTAGCCTTGCCTAAAGGACCTATGACTCGATCCAGATCAAGGAAGCTCACGCAAGTTATTGGAGGATTGGTTAAGAGGTCATGGAAGCAAGAGGAATGTCTTGGTAGAAGCTTGATCAACCAAGACACACTTATCACCATTCAAGCAACTTCACCATCAAGCTGATCATCAACTAAGCAAGCAAACTATGTGTGCTCTTTTTCCCTATCTTTGGTTTTGTCCCAATGGGTTTTCCAAAGATAGGTTTTTAACGAGGCCATAGTTTTGCTTCTCAAATCTCTTAGTTGATGATCTCGATCCAACCTTATCCCGGATCAACCTTATGTTATAATAAGTCTTTCATTTCATGTTTTATTTTCAAACTTGTCATTTGTTTCTATTTTCAAGAGAGCGTGTGCCTTTACTCTCTTGATAGTTTTCGAGAAGCTTGGAGTCTGTTCCAACTTCTCTTATATAAGTGTACTTTGAACCCCTTATCAATAATCAATTATCTTTTATCATAAACCTTTTCTTTGTTCTCTCTACTGCTTGTCCGCGAGTTGTTGAGTGTTCTTGTTGGTGTGTAGTATCCAACAACCCAAGAGTGTCTATCTCGGTGTGTCATATCCGATCTAGTCACTTAGGAGTATCAAGGAGCCTTTCCGCAGCCTCTTGTGTCACCAATCGATCCACAACCTTGTAGAGCTTGAGTCTTTGATTCGTTCTAGCAAGGATCTATCCCATACTATCCAGAGAAGCAATCTAGGGACGTATTATGTGGTATCAGAGCATCTCTGGTTAGGGAAGTACTCGTTTCTCTTTTGTTTCGATTTAACCTGTTCATCTTCTTGATCAGTTTTTAGATCGATCCGTTTTGTTTCAACTGATCTGTTCTTTGTTTCGCAATATCCATTGATTGATCTGTGATCCGTGGTCGTTTGAGTGTGTGATCTAATCATTTTGTGTCGATCTAATTGTTAAGAGTTTGAGATTGATAGATCTAGGTTTCGCGTTTTTAGATCCGATTGTTATCGATTCATATTCTAGATTTGATCTTTTGTTTGAATCTAATTGATCGTGTGATCTGTTTTAAATCACCTATAACAACTAGATCTACTTGTGTGTCGTCGAAATCTGATTAACAAACCTACCTTGATCGCGTTTCTATTGTGATTTTTAAGTTGTCGATTTGAATCCTCTTTGCTTGATAATCAAGTTTTCTTTTACCGCCAGTTATTTTCAGTTTAAAATCTCTTGATCATCTACTGATTACGATCAGTTTATTGGAACTATTTACTGGTTGAGTGTTGTTATTGATTCTAGGTACCAATGGGGAAAGAATCAGAAGAAGAAGCCGAGCTAGTAAGGAAGAACAAGATGCTGAGAGATCAAATGACCGAGCAAATGAATCAGACCATGATCTCTACTATGGCTGATATGCTCAAGGCTAGCATGAAGGAATTACGTGAGGAGATGAGACAAGAGTTGAGGCAAGCTACTGGCCAGGGACATAGCAATGAGTCTAGAAGAAACCGGCCTACTCCAGTACGGCAAGAGCATGCGGGTTCACAAGAGACCGACAACTACTACTCGCGCAATAGAACTGAGCACAACCCAACTGAGCGCAGTAGTTCATCTTCTGAACTGAGCAGAGGAAGATCAAGGCGTGAACATGATGGAAGGGGGTCACGCAAAGACAAGCTTTCAGGACTTAAGCTTAAGATTCCACCCTTCCATGGCAAGGTGGATCCAGATGCCTACTTGGAGTGGGAAAAGAAGATCGAGCTTGTCTTCAATTGCCAACACTACTCCAATGCCCAAAGGATCAAGATTGCAGCAACTGAATTCTATGATTATGCGTTGAGTTGGTGGGATCAACTTGTAACTACTAGACGGCTTAACCAAGAGAATCCGGTTGATTCATGGCACGAGATGAAGTCACTCATGCGCAAACGGTTTGTTCCAAGTCACTATCACCGCGACCTACATCAAAAGCTGCGAAGACTTACCCAAGGAACACGAACTGTTGAAGAATACTATCAAGACATGGAGTTGCTGATGTTGAGAGCTAGTATCTTGGAGGATAGAGAAGCCACTATGGCAAGGTTTCTTGGAGGGCTTAACCGTGAGATACAAGACAATGTGGAGATGCAACACTATGTGGAAATAGAAGAGATGTTGCACAAAGCTATTCTAGTGGAGCAGCAGCTCAAGAGGAAGGGTAACTCACGCAGCTATGGATCGTCTAAGTTCCACCACTCTAAAGAAGAGAAAACATCCTATCTGAAGGATAGCAAGCCTCAGCAGAAAGAAGAGACTAAGCCGAGCAGCATATACAGCAAAGACAAAGGCAAAGCTGAAATTACTAGTTCAAGAACTAGAGATGTTAAGTGCTTCAAATGTCAAGGGCGTGGGCATTATGCTAATGAGTGCACCAACAAAAAGGTTATGATTCTTCTTGAGAATGGAGAGTATGAATCAGAGGAAGAGAAGTTTGGTTCTGATCATGAGGAGTCTGAAGAAGAAAGTGAAGTAGAACCCGTGAAAGGAAGATTGTTGGTGACAAGAAGGCTCTTGAACGTGCAAGCCAAGAATGGAGAGTTTGAGCAGCGAGAGAATCTATTCTACACAAGGTGTATGGTTCAGGGAAAGGTGTGCAGTCTCATTATTGATGGAGGAAGTTGTGTCAATGTAGCCAGTGAGACTATGGTGAAGAAATTGGGTTTGAAAATTCAGAAACACCCAAGACCCTACAGATTGCAGTGGCTCAATGAGGAGGGCGAGATGAAAGTTTCTACTCAAGTACTGGTTCCTATAGCCATTGGTAGATATGAAGATGAAGTCTTGTGTGATGTGTTGCCAATGGAAGCCAGTCATATACTCCTTGGAAGACCCTGGCAGTATGATAGACGTGTGAATCATGATGGCTTCACCAACAAACATTCTTTTGAATTCAACGGAAAGAAGACTGTGCTGGTGCCTTTGTCTCCTAAAGAGGTTCATGAAGATCAAATCCAGCTTCAGAAAAAGAAAGCGAAAGAGATTGATCTCAAACCTGATCATGACAAGCATCACAGCCTCTATGCCAAACAGGGAGATATCAAAAGAATTCTCTACTCTCAAAATTCTATTATCTTGCTTATGTTTAAAGAGACTCTTCTAACCATTACTGATCACACACCGGATCATCCGAGTGAACTAGTTTCTCTTTTACAGGAGTATGCAGATGTGTTTCCAGAAGATAGCCCCATTGGATTGCCTCCAGTGCGTGGGATTGAGCACCAAATAGACTTTGTACCTGGTTCTACACTGCCCAACCGTCCAGCATACAGGACCAATCCAGTTGAAACCAAAGAACTGCAGAAACAAGTAGAGGAGCTGATGGAGAAGGGTCATATCCGAGAAAGTTTGAGTCCTTGTGCAGTTCCAGTGCTCCTTGTGCCAAAGAAAGATGGGAGCTGGCGCATGTGTGTTGATTGTAGAGCAATCAACAACATAACAGTGAAGTATCGCCACCCTATTCCTAGATTAGATGATATGCTTGATGAATTGCATGGTTCTTGCATCTTTTCTAAGATAGACTTGAAAAGTGGATATCATCAGATTAGGATGAAAGAAGGAGATGAGTGGAAAACTGCATTTAAAACTAAACATGGCTTGTATGAATGGTTAGTTATGCCATTTGGATTAACCAATGCGCCTAGTACATTCATGAGATTGATGAATCATATTCTTAGGTCTTTCATAGGCATCTTTGTTGTTGTGTACTTTGATGATATCTTAGTTTACAGCAAATGCTTAGAAGATCATATAGAACATCTTAGGGCTGTTTTGGATGTTTTGAGAAAGGAAAAGCTATATGCCAATCTAAAGAAGTGCACTTTTTGCACAGATAACTTGGTCTTTCTAGGTTTTGTTGTAAGTGCAGATGGTGTAAAAGTGGATCAGGAAAAGATCAAAGCAATACAAGAGTGGCCGAGTCCAACTACAGTGGGAGAAGTAAGGAGTTTTCATGGACTGGCAGGTTTCTATAGGCGCTTTGTGAAGGATTTCAGCACTCTAGCAGCTCCCCTAACTGAGATAATCAAGAAGGATGTAGGATTCAAGTGGGGAGAAGCTCAGGAAGCCGCATTCCAACTCCTTAAAGAGAAGCTTACTCAATCTCCTCTTCTCATACTTCCTGATTTTTCTAAAACATTTGAAATAGAATGTGATGCCTCAGGAATTGGAATTGGTGCTGTGTTGATGCAGGATAAAAGACCTATTGCTTACTTCAGTGAGAAACTCAGTGGAGCTACTCTCAACTATGCCACTTATGACAAAGAACTCTACGCCTTGGTGAGAGCTCTACAGACTTGGCAGCATTATCTCTGGCCAAAGGAGTTTGTCATTCACACCGACCATGAATCTCTCAAGTATCTCAAAGGACAAAGTAAGCTCAGCAAGAGACATGCTAGATGGGTAGAATTCATTGAAACCTTCCCGTATGTGATCAAATACAAACAAGGTAAGGAGAATATAGTTGCTGATGCACTATCCCGAAGGTATGTCCTCTTAACTACTCTTGATGCTAAGTTGCTAGGCTTTGAGCAGATTAAAGAAATGTATGAATCTGATCCTGACTTTCAAGAAGCTTATAAATCATGTGCTAAGTATGCTTCAGGACATTATTTTAGGCATGATGGATTCTTATTCTATGACAATCGTTTATGTGTGCCTAATTGCTCTTTGAGAGATCTATTTGTCAGGGAATCCCATGGAGGAAGCTTGATGGGTCATTTTGGTATAGCAAAAACCCTTAAAGTTTTGCAGGATCACTTCTATTGGCCGCATATGAAAAGAGATGTGGAGAGAATCTGTGGAAGGTGCACAACTTGCAAGCTTGCAAAGTCTAAAGTTCAACCTCACGGTTTGTATACTCCTTTGCCTATTCCTACTCATCCTTGGAATGATATATCTATGGATTTTGTTATGGGTTTGCCTAGAACTAGGACTGGAAAGGATTCTATCTTTGTGGTTGTTGATAGATTCTCTAAAATGGCACATTTCATAGCTTGCAATAAGACTGATGATGCATTACATGTAGCTAATTTGTTCTTTAAAGAAGTGGTACGTTTGCATGGAATGCCTAGGACTATAGTTTCAGATAGAGATACTAAATTCCTTAGCTACTTTTGGAAAACATTGTGGTCTAAACTAGGAACTAAGCTATTGTTTTCTACTACTTGTCATCCACAAACTGATGGGCAGACTGAAGTAGTTAATAGAACCTTAGGTACTCTCCTGCGTGCATTCATCAAAAAGAACTTGAAATCATGGGAAGATTACTTACCTCATTGTGAATTTGCATACAATCATGCTATGCATTCTGCTTCTAAGTTTTCTCCGTTTGAAATTGTTTATGGGTTCAATCCCATCTCACCTTTGGATCTAATACCTTTACCTGAGTGTGAAAGGGTTAGTATGGATGGGAAAAAGAAAGCTGAGATGGTTCAGCAGATTCATGAGCAAGCTAAGCGCAATCTAGAAGAGAAAACTAAGCAATACGCCAAACAAGCCAACAAGGGAAGGCGTGAGATGATCTTTGAAGTTGGAGATCAAGTATGGGTTCACTTGAGGAAAGAAAGGTTTCCAAAAGAGAGGAAGTCTAAGCTAATGCCGAGGATTGATGGCCCTTTTGAAGTCACCAAGAGGATCAATGACAATGCCTACAAACTTGATCTGCAAGGTAAGTACGACATAAGTGATAGCTTCAATGTTACTGACTTGATCCCTTTTGTTGCAGATGAGCCAGATTTGAGGTCAAATCCTTTTCAAGAGGGAGGGGATGATGTGATCATGGACCAACTATCTAATGGAGATGATGAGGATCTGGATAAGCCGACTGATGGAGATGTTCTAGCCTTGCCTAAAGGACCTATGACTCGATCAAGATCAAGGAAGCTCACGCAAGTTATTGGAGGATTGGTTAAGAGGTCATGGAAGCAAGAGGAATGTCTTGGTAGAAGCTTGATCAACCAAGACACACTTATCACCATTCAAGCAACTTCACCATCAAGCTGATCATCAACTAAGCAAGCAACTATGTGTGCTCTTTTTCCCTATCTTTGGTTTTGTCCCAATGGGTTTTCCAAAGATAGGTTTTTAACGAGGCCATAGATTTGCTTCTCAAATCTCTTAGTTGATGATCTCGATCCAACCTTATCCCGGATCAACCTTATGTTATATAAGTCTTTCATTTCATGTTTTATTTTCAAACTTGTCATTTGTTTCTATTTTCAAGAGAGCGTGTGCCTTTACTCTCTTGATAGTTTTCGAGAAGCTTGGAGTCTGTTCCAACTTCTCTTATATAAGTGTACTTTGAACCCCTTATCAATAATCAATTATCTTTTATCATAAACCTTTTCTTTGTTCTCTCTACTGCTTGTCCGCGAGTTGTTGAGTGTTCTTGTTGGTGTGTAGTATCCAACAACCCAAGAGTGTCTATCTCGGTGTGTCATATCCGATCTAGTCACTTAGGAGTATCAAGGAGCCTTTCCGCAGCCTCTTGTGTCACCAATCGATCCACAACCTTGTAGAGCTTGAGTCTTTGATTCGTTCTAGCAAGGATCTATCCCATACTATCCAGAGAAGCAATCTAGGGACGTATTAGTTTGGGAATAGAACAGCTTCTTCGTCGTTCCAATCAAACCAGGATGAATCACTTTGTAAGAAGCTTGATTTGGATACATAAAGTGTTGGAGAAACACCAGGAAGTTGAATAAATCTCATAGGAGTTGGGATGAAGAAGTTATCCCACTTTCAAATCAGGTGATTCCAGTTTCCCAGTTTGGGAATAGGACAGCTTCTTCGTCGTTCCAATCAAACCAGGATGAATCACTTTGTAAGAAGCTTGATTTGATACATAAAGTGGTGGAGAATCACCAGGAAGTTGAATAAATCTCATAGGAGTTGGGATGAAGAAGTTATCCCACTTTCAAATCAGGTGATTCCAGTTTCCCAGTTTGGGAATAGGACAGCTTCTTCGTCATTCAATCAAACCAGGATGAATCACTTTGTAAGAAGCTTGATTTGATACATAAAGTGGTGGAGAATCACCAGGAAGTTGAATAAATCTCATAGGAGTTGGGATGAAGAAGTTATCCCACTTTCAAATCAGGTGATTCCAGTTTCCCAGTTTGGGAATAGGACAGCTTCTTCGTCGTTCAATCAAACCAGGATGAATCACTTTTTAAGAAGCTTGATTTGGATACATAAAGGGTTGGAGAATCACCAGGAAGTTGAATAAATCTCATAGGAGTTGGATGAAGAAGTTATCCCACTTTCTAATCAGGTGATTCCAGTTTCCCAGTTTGGGAATAGAACAGCTTCTTCGTCGTTCCAATCAAACCAGGATGAATCACTTTGTAAGAAGCTTGATTTGGATACATAAAGTGGTGGAGAATCACCAGGAAGTTGAATAAATCTCATAGGAGTTGGGATGAAGAAGTTATCCCACTTTCAAATCAGGTGATTCCAGTTTCCCAGTTTGGGAATAGGACAGCTTCTTCGTCGTTCCAATCAAACCAGGATGAATCACTTTGTAAGAAGCTTGATTTTGATACATAAAGTGGTGGAGAATCACCAGGAAGTTGAATAAATCTCATAGGAGTTGGGATGAAGAAGTTATCCCACTTTCAAATCAGGTGATTCCAGTTTCCCAGTTTGGGAATAGGACAGCTTCTTCGTCGTTCCAATCAAACCAGGATGAATCACTTTGTAAGAAGCTTGATTTGGATACATAAAGTGGTGGAGAATCACCAGGAAGTTGAATAAATCTCATAGGAGTTGGGATGAAGAAGTTATCCCACTTTCAAATCAGGTGATTCCAGTTTCCCAGTTTGGGAATAGGACAGCTTCTTCGTCGTTCCAATCAAACCAGGATGAATCACTTTGTAAGAAGCTTGATTTGGATACATAAAGTGTTGGAGAATCACCAGGAAGTTGAATAAATCTCATAGGAGTTGGAATGAAGAAGTTATCCCACTTTCTAATCAGGTGATTCCAGTTTCCCAGTTTGGGAATAGAACAGCTTCTTCGTCGTTCCAATCAAACCAGGATGAATCACTTTGTAAGAAGCTTGATTTGGATACATAAAGTGTTGGAGAAACACCAGGAAGTTGAATAAATCTCATAGGAGTTGGGATGAAGAAGTTATCCCACTTTCAAATCAGGTGATTCCAGTTTCCCAGTTTGGGAATAGGACAGCTTCTTCGTCGTTCCAATCAAACCAGGATGAATCACTTTGTAAGAAGCTTGATTTGGATACATAAAGTGGTGGAGAATCACCAGGAAGTTGAATAAATCTCATAGGAGTTGGGATGAAGAAGTTATCCCACTTTCTAATCAGGTGATTCCAGTTTCCCAGTTTGGGAATAGGACAGCTTCTTCGTCGTTCCAATCAAACCAGGATGAATCACTTTGTAAGAAGCTTGATTTGGATACATAAAGTGGTGGAGAAACACCAGGAAGTTGAATAAATCTCATAGGAGTTGGGATGAAGAAGTTATCCCACTTTCAAATCAGGTGATTCCAGTTTCCCAGTTTGGGAATAGGACAGCTTCTTCGTCGTTCCAATCAAACCAGGATGAATCACTTTGTAAGAAGCTTGATTTGGATACATAAAATGGTGGAGAACACCAGGAAGTTGAATAAATCTCATAGGAGTTGGGATGAAGAAGTTATCCCACTTTCAAATCAGGTGATTCCAGTTTCCCAGTTTGGGAATAGGACAGCTTCTTCGTCGTTCCAATCAAACCAGGATGAATCACTTTGGAAGAAGCTTGATTTGGATACATAAATGGTGGAGAATCACCAAGAAGTTGAATAAATCTCATAGGAGTTGGAATGAAGAAGTTATCCCACTTTCAAATCAGGTGATTCCAGTTTCCCAGTTTGGGAATAGGACAGCTTCTTCGTCGTTCCAATCAAACCAGGATGAATCACTTTGTAAGAAGCTTGATTTGGATACATAAAGTGTTGGAGAATCACCAGGAAGTTGAATAAATCTCATAGGAGTTGGGATGAAGAAGTTATCCCACTTTCAAATCAGGTGATTCCAGTTTCCCAGTTTGGGAATAGGACAGCTTCTTCGTCGTTCCAATCAAACCAGGATGAATCACTTTGTAAGAAGCTTGATTTGGATACATAAAGTGGTGGAGAATCACCAGGAAGTTGAATAAATCTCATAGGAGTTGGGATGAAGAAGTTATCCCACTTTCTAATCAGGTGATTCCAGTTTCCCAGTTTGGGAATAGGACAGCTTCTTCGTCGTTCCAATCAAACCAGGATGAATCACTTTGTAAGAAGCTTGATTTGGATACATAAAGGGTGGAGAATCACCAGGAAGTTGAATAAATCTCATAGGAGTTGGGATGAAGAAGTTATCCCACTTTCAAATCAGGTGATTCCAGTTTCCCAGTTTGGGAATAGGACAGCTTCTTCGTCGTTCCAATCAAACCAGGATGAATCACTTTGTAAGAAGCTTGATTTGGATACATAAAGTGTGGAGAATCACCAGGAAGTTGAATAATCTCATAAGAGCTGGGATGAATAAATTATCCCACTTTCAAATCAGGTGATTCCAGTTTCCCAGTTTGGGAATAGGACAGCTTCTTCGTCGTTCCAATCAAACCAGGATGAATCACTTTGTAAGAAGCTTGATTTGGATACATAAAGTGGTGGAGAAACACCAGGAAGTTGAATAAATCTCATAGGAGTTGGGATGAAGAAGTTATCCCACTTTCAAATCAGGTGATTCCAGTTTCCCAGTTTGGGAATAGGACAGCTTCTTCGTCGTTCCAATCAAACCAGGATGAATCACTTTGTAAGAAGCTTGATTTGGATACATAAAGGGTGGAGAAACACCAGGAAGTTGAATAAATCTCATAGGAGTTGGATGAAGAAGTTATCCCACTTTCAAATCAGGTGATTCCAGTTTCCCAGTTTGGGAATAGACAGCTTCTTCGTCGTTCCAATCAAACCAGGATGAATCACTTTGTAAGAAGCTTGATTTGGATACATAAAGTTGGGAGAAACACCAGGAAGTTGAATAAATCTCATAGGAGTTGGGATGAAGAAGTTATCCCACTTTCAAATCAGGTGATTCCAGTTTCCCAGTTTGGGAATAGGACAGCTTCTTCGTCGTTCCAATCAAACCAGGATGAATCACTTTGTAAGAAGCTTGATTTGGATACATAAAATGGTGGAGAAACACCAGGAAGTTGAATAAATCTCATAGGAGTTGGGATGAAGAAGTTATCCCACTTTCAAATCAGGTGATTCCAGTTTCCCAGTTTGGGAATAGGACAGCTTCTTCGTCGTTCCAATCAAACCAGGATGAATCACTTTGTAAGAAGCTTGATTTGGATACATAAAATGGTGGAGAATCACCAAGAAGTTGAATAAATCTCATAGGAGTTGGGATGAAGAAGTTATCCCACTTTTAATCAGGTGATTCCAGTTTCCCAGTTTGGGAATAGGACAGCTTCTTCGTCGTTCCAATCAAACCAGGATGAATCACTTTGTAAGAAGCTTGATTTGGATACATAAATGTTGGAGAATCACCAGGAAGTTGAATAAATCTCATAGGAGTTGGGATGAAGAAGTTATCCCACTTTCTAATCAGGTGATTCCAGTTTCCCAGTTTGGGAATAGACAGCTTCTTCGTCGTTCCAATCAAACCAGGATGAATCACTTTGTAAGAAGCTTGATTTGGATACATAAAGTGTTGGAGAAACACCAGGAAGTTGAATAAATCTCATAGGAGTTGGGATGAAGAAGTTATCCCACTTTCAAATCAGGTGATTCCAGTTTCCCAGTTTGGGAATAGGACAGCTTCTTCGTCGTTCCAATCAAACCAGGATGAATCACTTGTAAGAAGCTTGATTTTGATACATAAATGGTGGAGAAACACCAGGAAGTTGAATAAATCTCATAGGAGTTGGGATGAAGAAGTTATCCCACTTTTTAATCAGGTGATTCCAGTTTCCCAGTTTGGGAATAGGACAGCTTCTCGTCGTTCCAATCAAACCAGGATGAATCACTTTGTAAGAAGCTTGATTTGGATACATAAAGTGGTGGAGAACACCAGGAAGTTGAATAAATCTCATAGGAGTTGGGATGAAGAAGTTATCCCACTTTCAAATCAGGTGATTCCAGTTTCCAGTTTGGGAATAGGACAGCTTCTTCGTCGTTCCAATCAAACCAGGATGAATCATTCGTAAGAAGCTTGATTTGGATACATAAATGTTGTGGAGAATCACCAGGAAGTTGAATAAATCTCATAGGAGTTGGGATGAAGAAGTTATCCCACTTTCAAATCAGGTGATTCCGTTTCCCAGTTTGGGAATATGACAGCTTCTTCGTCGTTCCAATCAAACCAGGATGAATCACTTTGTAAGAAGCTTGATTTTGATACATAAATGGTTGGAGAAACACCAGGAAGTTAAATAAATCTCATAGGAGTTGGAATGAAGAAGTTATCCCACTTTCTAATCAGGTGATTCCACTTTCCCAGTTTGGGAATAGCACAGCTTTTTCGTCGTTCCAATCAAACCAGGATGAATCACTTTGTAAGAAGCTTGATTTGATACATAAAGTGTTGAGAAACACCAGGAAGTTGAATAAATCTCATAGGAGTTGGGATGAAGAAGTTATCCCACTTTCAAATCAGGTGATTCCAGTTTCCCAGTTGGGAATAGGACAGCTTCTTCGTCGTTCCAATCAAACCAGGATGAATCACTTGTAAGAAGCTTGATTTGGATACATAAAGTGGGGTGGAGAAACACCAGGAAGTTGAATAAATCTCATATGAGTTGGATTAAGAAGTTATCCCACTTTCTAATCAGGTGACTCCAGTTTCCCAGTTGGGAATAGACAGCTTCTTCGTCGTTCCAATCAAACCAGGAGAATCACTTTTGTAAGAAGCTTGATTTGGATACATAAAGGGTTGGAGAAACACCAGGAAGTTGAATAAATCTAATAGGAGTTGATGTGAAAAGTTATCCCACTTTCTAATCAGGTGATTCCCGTTTCCCAGTTTGGGAAATAGACAGCTTCTTCGTCGTTCCAATCCAACCAGGATGAATCACTTTGTAAGAGGTTGATTTGGATTTTTTAACATAAAGTGTGGAGAAAAGAAACACAGGAAGTTGAATAAATCTCAGGGAGTTGGATGAAGAAGTTATCCCACTTTCAATCAGGTGATTCCAGTTTCCCAGTTTGGGAATAGGACAGCTTCTTCGTCAATCCAATCAAACCAGGATGAATCACTTTGTAAGAAGCTTGATTTTGATACATAAAATGGTGGGGAAACACCAGGAAGTTGAATAAATCTCATAGGAGTTGGGATGAAGAAGTTATCCCACTTTCAAATCAGGTGATTCCAGTTTTCCCAGTTTGGGAATATGACAGGTTCTTCGTCGTCAATCAAAACAGGATGAATCACTTTGTAAAAAGCTTGATTGGATACATAAAATGGTGGAGAAACCAAGGAAGTGAATAAATCTCATACGAGTGGGATGAAGAAGTTATCCCACTTTCTAATCAGGTGATTCCAGTTTCCCAGTTTGGAATAAGACAGCTTCTTCGTCGTTCCAATCAAACCAGGATGAATCATTTGTAAGAAGCTTGATTTGGATACATAAAGGGTTGGAGAAAACACCAGGAAGTTGAATAAATCTCATAGGAGTTGGATGAAGAAGTTATCCCACTTTCTAATCAGGTGATTCCAGTTCTCCGTTTGGGAATAGAACAGCTTCTTCGTCGTTCCAATCAAACCAGAATGAATCACTTTGTAAGAAGCTGATTTGGGTACATAAAGTGTTGGAGAAACACCAGGAAGTTGAATAAATCTAATAGGAGTTGGGATGAAGAAGTTATCCCACTTTCAAATCAGGTGATTCCAGTTCCCAGTTTGGGAATAGGACAGCTTCTTCGTCAATCCAATCAAACCAGGATGAATCACTTCGTAAGAAGCTTGATTTGGATACATAAAATGGTGGGGGAACACCAGGAAGTTGAATTAAATCTAATAGGAGTTGGGATGAAGAAGTTATCCCACTTTCTAATCAGGTGATTCCAGTTTCCCAGTTTGGGAGTATGACAGCTTCTTCGTCGTTCCAAATCAAACCAGGATGAATCACTTTGTAAGAAGCTTTGATTTTGGATACATAAAGGGTTGGAGAAACACCAGGAAGTTGAATAAATCTAATAGGAGTTGGAAATGAAGAAGTTATCCCACTTTCTAATCAGGTGATTCCATTTCCTCAGTTTGGGAATAGAACAGCTTCTTTGTCGTTCCAATCAAACCAGGATGAATCACTTTGTAAAGCTTGATTTGGATACATAAAGTGTTGGAGAAACACCAGGAAGTTGAATAACATCATAGGAGTTGGGATGAAGAAGTTATCCCACTTTCAAATCAGGTGATTCCAGTTTTCCCAGTTTGGGAATAGGACATGTCTTCGTCGTTCCAATCAAACCAGGTGCATCACTTTGTAAGAAGCTTGATTTGGATACATAAAGGGTTGGAGAAACACCAGGAAGTTGAATAAATCTAATAGGAGTGGAATGAAGAAGTTATCTAATGAACTCTAGGATGCTTTTCTTTGGATTGAATTGGATTTATCCTGTCTTAAACGAAATCAGAGACTCAAGTTTATCAAGGTGATGGATCGTTTGGTGACACAAGAGTTGGAATAGCTCCTTGATACTCCAGATGACTAGCTTGGATATTACACACCAAAATAGAACCCTTAGTTGTTGGATATGAACACCAACGAGATTCACTCAAGACTTGATGAGAAAGTTAAAGATGAGAACAAGAAATCTGATTAGATTTGTAGAAAAAGGATTGTGTTTAAAAGCAGAGAGAGAACGCAAACACACTTATATAGAGAAGTATGGAACAGGCTCCATATTCTCGAGATCATTAAAGGAACAGGCTCC
>NW_026016716.1:0-71086 GCF_020379485.1 Brassica napus | reverse complement strand
AAACTGGGAAACTGGAATCACCTGATTTAAAGTGGGATAACTTCTTCATGCCAACTCCTATGAGATTATTCAACTTCCCTGTGATTCTCCACCACTTTAATGTATCCAAATCAAGCTTCTTACAAAGAGATTCATCCTGGTTTGATTGGAACGACGAAGAAGCTGTGCTATTCCCAAACTGGGAAACTGGAATCACCTGATTTGAAAGTGGGATAACTTCTTCATGCCAACTCCTATGAGATTTATTCAACTTCCTGGTGATTCTCCACCACTTTATGTATCCAAATCAGCTTCTTACAAGAGATTCATCCTGGTTTGATTGGAAGACGAAGAAGCTGTGCTATTCCCAAACTGGGAAACTGGAATCACCTGATTTGAAAGTGGGATAACTTCTTCATGCCAACTCCTATGAGATTTATTCAACTTCCTGGTGATTCTCCACCACTTTATGTATCCAAATCAAGCTTCTTACAAGTGATTCATCCTGGTTTGATTTGGACGACGACGAAGCTGTGCTATTCCAAACTGGGAAACTGGAATCACCTGATTTGAAAGTGGGATAACTTCTTCATGCCAACTCCTATGAGATTTATTCAACTTCCTGGTGATTCTCCACCACTTTATGTATCCAAATCAAGCTTCTTACAAAGTGATTCATCCTGGTTTGATTGGAACGACGAAGAAGCTGTGCTATTCCCAAACTGGGAAACTGGAATCACCTGATTTGAAAGTGGGATAACTTCTTCATGCCAACTCCTATGAGATTTATTCAACTTCCTGGTGATTCTCCACCACTTTATGTATCCAAATCAAGCTTCTTACAAAGAGATTCATCCTGGTTTGATTGGAACGACGAAGAAGCTGTGCTATTCCCAAACTGGGAAACTGGAATCACCTGATTTGAAAGTGGGATAACTTCTTCATGCCAACTCCTATGAGATTTATTCAACTTCCTGGTGATTCTCCACCACTTTATGTATCCAAATCAAGCTTCTTACAAAGAGATTCATCCTGGTTTGATTGGAACGACGAAGAAGCTGTGCTATTCCCAAACTGGGAAACTGGAATCACCTGATTTGAAAGTGGGATAACTTCTTCATGCCAACTCCTATGAGATTTATTCAACTTCCCTGGTGATTCTCCACCACTTTATGTATCCAAATCAAGCTTCTTACAAAGAGATTCATCCTGGTTTGATTGGAACGACGAAGAAGCTGTGCTATTCCCAAACTGGGAAACTGGAATCACCTGATTTGAAAGTGGGATAACTTCTTCATGCCAACTCCTATGAGATTTATTCAACTTCCTGGTGATTCTCCACCACTTTATGTATCCAAATCAAGCTTCTTACAAGGAGATTCATCCTGGTTTGATTGGAACGACGAAGAAGCTGTGCTATTCCCAAACTGGGAAACTGGAATCACCTGATTTGAAAGTGGGATAACTTCTTCATGCCAACTCCTATGAGATTTATTCAACTTCCTGGTGATTCTCCACCACTTTATGTATCCAAATCAAGCTTCTTACAAAGAGATTCATCCTGGTTTGATTGGAACGACGAAGAAGCTGTGCTATTCCCAAACTGGGAAACTGGAATCACCTGATTTGAAAGTGGGATAACTTCTTCATGCCAACTCCTATGAGATTTATTCAACTTCCTGGTGATTCTCCACCACTTTATGTATCCAAATCAAGCTTCTTACAAAGAGATTCATCCTGGTTTGATTGGAACGACGAAGAAGCTGTGCTATTCCCAAACTGGGAAACTGGAATCACCTGATTTGAAAGTGGGATAACTTCTTCATGCCAACTCCTATGAGATTTATTCAACTTCCTGGTGATTCTCCACCACTTTATGTATCCAAATCAAGCTTCTTACAAAGTGATTCATCCTGGTTTGATTGGAACGACGAAGAAGCTGTGCTATTCCCAAACTGGGAAACTGGAATCACCTGATTTGAAAGTGGGATAACTTCTTCATGCCAACTCCTATGAGATTTATTCAACTTCCTGGTGATTCTCCACCACTTTATGTATCCAAATCAAGCTTCTTACAAAGAGATTCATCCTGGTTTGATTGGAACGACGAAGAAGCTGTGCTATTCCCAAACTGGGAAACTGGAATCACCTGATTTGAAAGTGGGATAACTTCTTCATGCCAACTCCTATGAGATTTATTCAACTTCCTGGTGATTCTCCACCACTTTATGTATCCAAATCAAGCTTCTTACAAAGTGATTCATCCTGGTTTGATTGGAACGACGAAGAAGCTGTGCTATTCCCAAACTGGGAAACTGGAATCACCTGATTTGAAAGTGGGATAACTTCTTCATGCCAACTCCTATGAGATTTATTCAACTTCCTGGTGATTCTCCACCACTTTATGTATCCAAATCAAGCTTCTTACAAAGAGATTCATCCTGGTTTGATTGGAACGACGAAGAAGCTGTGCTATTCCCAAACTGGGAAACTGGAATCACCTGATTTGAAAGTGGGATAACTTCTTCATGCCAACTCCTATGAGATTTATTCAACTTCCTGGTGATTCTCCACCACTTTATGTATCCAAATCAAGCTTCTTACAAAGTGATTCATCCTGGTTTGATTGGAACGACGAAGAAGCTGTGCTATTCCCAAACTGGGAAACTGGAATCACCTGATTTGAAAGTGGGATAACTTCTTCATGCCAACTCCTATGAGATTTATTCAACTTCCTGGTGATTCTCCACCACTTTATGTATCCAAATCAAGCTTCTTACAAAGTGATTCATCCTGGTTTGATTGGAACGACGAAGAAGCTGTGCTATTCCCAAACTGGGAAACTGGAATCACCTGATTTGAAAGTGGGATAACTTCTTCATGCCAACTCCTATGAGATTTATTCAACTTCCTGGTGATTCTCCACCACTTTATGTATCCAAATCAAGCTTCTTACAAGTGATTCATCCTGGTTTGATTGGAACGACGAAGAAGCTGTGCTATTCCCAAACTGGGAAACTGGAATCACCTGATTTGAAAGTGGGATAACTTCTTCATGCCAACTCCTATGAGATTTATTCAACTTCCTGGTGATTCTCCACCACTTTATGTATCCAAATCAAGCTTCTTACAAAGAGATTCATCCTGGTTTGATTGGAACGACGAAGAAGCTGTGCTATTCCCAAACTGGGAAACTGGAATCACCTGATTTGAAAGTGGGATAACTTCTTCATGCCAACTCCTATGAGATTTATTCAACTTCCTGGTGATTCTCCACCACTTTATGTATCCAAATCAAGCTTCTTACAAAGAGATTCATCCTGGTTTGATTGGAACGACGAAGAAGCTGTGCTATTCCCAAACTGGGAAACTGGAATCACCTGATTTGAAAGTGGGATAACTTCTTCATGCCAACTCCTATGAGATTTATTCAACTTCCTGGTGATTCTCCACCACTTTATGTATCCAAATCAAGCTTCTTACAAGGAGATTCATCCTGGTTTGATTGGAACGACGAAGAAGCTGTGCTATTCCCAAACTGGGAAACTGGAATCACCTGATTTGAAAGTGGGATAACTTCTTCATGCCAACTCCTATGAGATTTATTCAACTTCCTGGTGATTCTCCACCACTTTATGTATCCAAATCAAGCTTCTACAAAGAGATTCATCCTGGTTTGATTGGAACGACGAAGAAGCTGTGCTATTCCCAAACTGGGAAACTGGAATCACCTGATTTGAAGGGGATAACTTCTTCATGCCAACTCCTATGAGATTTATTCAACTTCCTGGTGATTCTCCACCACTTTATGTATCCAAATCAAGCTTCTTACAAGAGATTCATCTTGGTTTGATTGGAACGACGAAGAAGCTGTGCTATTCCCAAACTGGGAAACTGGAATCACCTGATTTGAAAGTGGGATAACTTCTTCATGCCAACTCCTATGAGATTTATTCAACTTCCTGGTGATTCTCCACCACTTTATGTATCCAAATCAAGCTTCTTACAAAGTGATTCATCCTGGTTTGATTGGAACGACGAAGAAGCTGTGCTATTCCCAAACTGGGAAACTGGAATCACCTGATTTGAAAGTGGGATAACTTCTTCATGCCAACTCCTATGAGATTTATTCAACTTCCTGGTGATTCTCCACCACTTTATGTATCCAAATCAAGCTTCTTACAAAGAGATTCATCCTGGTTTGATTGGAACGACGAAGAAGCTGTGCTATTCCCAAACTGGGAAACTGGAATCACCTGATTTGAAAGTGGGATAACTTCTTCATCCCAACTCCTATGAGATTTATTCAACTTCCTGGTGATTCTCCACCACTTTATGTATCCAAATCAAGCTTCTTACAAAGTGATTCATCCTGGTTTGATTGGAACGACGAAGAAGCTGTGCTATTCCCAAACTGGGAAACTGGAATCACCTGATTTGAAAGTGGGATAACTTCTTCATGCCAACTCCTATGAGATTTATTCAACTTCCTGGTGATTCTCCACCACTTTATGTATCCAAATCAAGCTTCTTACAAAGAGATTCATCCTGGTTTGATTGGAACGACGAAGAAGCTGTGCTATTCCCAAACTGGGAAACTGGAATCACCTGATTTGAAAGTGGGATAACTTCTTCATCCCAACTCCTATGAGATTTATTCAACTTCCTGGTGATTCTCCACCACTTTATGTATCCAAATCAAGCTTCTTACAAAGTGATTCATCCTGGTTTGATTGGAACGACGAAGAAGCTGTGCTATTCCCAAACTGGGAAACTGGAATCACCTGATTTGAAAGTGGGATAACTTCTTCATGCCAACTCCTATGAGATTTATTCAACTTCCTGGTGATTCTCCACCACTTTATGTATCCAAATCAAGCTTCTTACAAAGTGATTCATCCTGGTTTGATTGGAACGACGAAGAAGCTGTGCTATTCCCAAACTGGGAAACTGGAATCACCTGATTTGAAAGTGGGATAACTTCTTCATGCCAACTCCTATGAGATTTATTCAACTTCCTGGTGATTCTCCACCACTTTATGTATCCAAATCAAGCTTCTTACAAAGAGATTCATCCTGGTTTGATTGGAACGACGAAGAAGCTGTGCTATTCCCAAACTGGGAAACTGGAATCACCTGATTTGAAAGTGGGATAACTTCTTCATGCCAACTCCTATGAGATTTATTCAACTTCCTGGTGATTCTCCACCACTTTATGTATCCAAATCAAGCTTCTTACAAAGAGATTCATCCTGGTTTGATTGGAACGACGAAGAAGCTGTGCTATTCCCAAACTGGGAAACTGGAATCACCTGATTTGAAAGTGGGATAACTTCTTCATGCCAACTCCTATGAGATTTATTCAACTTCCTGGTGATTCTCCACCACTTTATGTATCCAAATCAAGCTTCTTACAAAGAGATTCATCCTGGTTTGATTGGAACGACGAAGAAGCTGTGCTATTCCCAAACTGGGAAACTGGAATCACCTGATTTGAAAGTGGGATAACTTCTTCATGCCAACTCCTATGAGATTTATTCAACTTCCTGGTGATTCTCCACCACTTTATGTATCCAAATCAAGCTTCTTACAAAGTGATTCATCCTGGTTTGATTGGAACGACGAAGAAGCTGTGCTATTCCCAAACTGGGAAACTGGAATCAACTGATTTGAAAGTGGGATAACTTCTTCATGCCAACTCCTATGAGATTTATTCAACTTCCTGGTGATTCTCCACCACTTTATGTATCCAAATCAAGCTTCTTACAAAGAGATTCATCCTGGTTTGATTGGAACGACGAAGAAGCTGTGCTATTCCCAAACTGGGAAACTGGAATCACCTGATTTGAAAGTGGGATAACTTCTTCATGCCAACTCCTATGAGATTTATTCAACTTCCTGGTGATTCTCCACCACTTTATGTATCCAAATCAAGCTTCTTACAAAGTGATTCATCCTGGTTTGATTGGAACGACGAAGAAGCTGTGCTATTCCCAAACTGGGAAACTGGAATCACCTGATTTGAAAGTGGGATAACTTCTTCATGCCAACTCCTATGAGATTTATTCAACTTCCTGGTGATTCTCCACCACTTTATGTATCCAAATCAAGCTTCTTACAAAGAGATTCATCCTGGTTTGATTGGAACGACGAAGAAGCTGTGCTATTCCCAAACTGGGAAACTGGAATCACCTGATTTGAAAGTGGGATAACTTCTTCATGCCAACTCCTATGAGATTTATTCAACTTCCTGGTGATTCCCACCACTTTATGTATCCAAATCAAGCTTCTTACAAAGTGATTCATCTGGTTTGATTGGAACGACGAAGAAGCTGTTCTATTCCCAAACTGGGAAACTGGAATCACCTGATTTGAAAGTGGGATAACTTCTTCATCCCAACTCCTATGAGATTTATTCAACTTCCTGGTGATTCTCCACCACTTTATGTATCCAAATCAAGCTTCTTACAAGGAGATTCATCCTGGTTTGATTGGAACGACGAAGAAGTTGTGCTATTCCCAAACTGGGAAACTGGAATCACCTGATTTGAAAGGGGGATAACTTCTTCATGCCAACTCCTATGAGATTTATTCAACTTCCTGGTGATTCTCTGTTGAGATGAAGACCAAAGAGGCTGAGACAGTAACTTTAGAGTTTTACTGTGGTAACTTTCTTTTAACCACAGTAACTACTTGGGGAAGTTATCTGATGGGATGAGGAGGTAACTTAATGAGGAGAAGAGAGGAAATTCGACCTAAGAGGATAAGGAAGGATAAGGGAGCACTTTGACAGCCTGTATGATGCTGGAAAGGAGAGGATGCTTTTTACTAGTGCAAGCATGTGAGAAAGCACAGCCAAGTGATTCAAAAGGAGTTCCAGCCTGTCCATTGACTCAACATGCTTATACATTTCGAAAACCCTTGTTGCTCTCTCTATTAATACTTGTAAACCTCATCAGTTATTAATTAATGGAGTTTTGAGTCTATCTCTCTCTAGAATCTCTCTATTCTCTCTAAACTTTACTCTAATCTTCTCTGATTATTATTAAACACACTCTAAAACACAAAAGTGTTTATGGTATCAGAGCCAGGTTGCTCAAAAGGGGATGAGTGTGTGATTTGTTTTTCGCAAATTTAGGTTCTTTCTTGGTGTTCTTGAGTGTTCTTGGTGTTCTTGAGTGTTCTTGGTGTTCTTGAGTGTTCTTGGTGATTCTGGGTTGTGTTCTTCTGTCACTAGTCTCGTCTGGATCATTCTGATGGAAACAAACAATCTAGACATGGAGAAGAAGCACAGATCTAGTACAATCATGGAGCTTGAAGAAGAGAGAGATGGCGATTGGTCAAGATGGGCAAAGAGAGCTTTGGAAAGCTGTGGGTTATGGTGTGGTCATGTAAAGGGGAAGCCTTTAGTGGAAATGGCTACTGAAGAAGGTCAGACAAGGAATCTGAAAGGTGAAGATGAAGCTGATCAAGAAACCACTTTGGAGAGTGGGATTGAAGAAGCTTATGTAGAAAGGTCCAAACTTGTGAAGGTCAGTGGAGACAAGAGAGTGATCCGCGGCTTGAGACAAGGAAAGGATGAGTTGTATCAGCTTGTGGGAAGGCTGAAAGAAGGATGGATGGAGCTGGATGTGCTGAGACCAAGCACATCTGATCCGAGAGTTATTAAAGAAAGGAGGAAACAAGATGTGTTCTTTAGCTTTCTTGTGAAGGAGATATGGTTTCTGGTTCTTCATGCGTGTGATGTGTGGGAAGAGGACAAGAGTTCAAACCAGTGGAAAGGTGGTACAAGCTGTAAGAAGGGAAGGCTGAGAAAGCTTTCTAGAGTGTGGCTTAAGATGGGAAAGGCGTGGAAGAAGGACAGGGAGTCTGGGTATCTAACTGATAGGATGAGCTTGAAGATGATCAAGGAGGTGGCTCAACAAGTGGTAAGAGGAGAGTGTTCTTACTCTGCCTATATGAGTAACTCAGTGGAGGACAGTATGGTTATGAAGGGGCAAGAGATCAAAGGAGCAGATGATCCTATCACAAAGAAAGAATGGGATGAGTTTGTCAAGTATGTGTATGCTTTGGCTACGACCCGGAGACAAGGTGCTCCTGCCTTAGCATCCACGTCCAAACCCATCATCATTGATTCTGGAGCAACACATCATATGATCAGTGATAAAAGTCTGATAAGTGGAGTCAAGGCTGCAACAGGGAGTGTTATGATAGCTAATGGTGCTAGGATCCCAATAGAAGGCGTGGGAAACCTCAAGCTGTTTGAGAAGAGCTCACCTGCGTTCTATTTGCCTCAGTTCACTTCAAATCTGATATCAGTGAAGAAGGCCACAGTTGATCTTGATTGTCAAGTAGTATTCAGGCCAAATGAAGTTGAGTTTCAAGATTTGAAGACTGGGAGAGTTATTGGTAGAGGAGACAGCAAGAATCAGTTATATCATCTCCAAACAGCTAAGACCTCTAACCCTATTGATTCTGTATGCTTGAGTAGTAATGCTGATAGGTGTGAGAGTACTACTTGGCATGCTAGATTAGGACATCCTCATGCTCGTGCAATTGAATTGATTATGCCTAATATGTCATTCAATCACTTGGAATGTGAAGCTTGCATCTTAGGGAAGCATTGTAGAACTGTTTTTCCTACATCAGAGACCATATATGCAAATTGCTTTGATCTTGTTCATTCTGATGTGTGGACAGCCCCTTGTATGTCTAGAGAAAACCAGAAGTACTTTGTGACATTCATAGATGAGAAGTCTAAGTATACATGGATCACATTGCTGCCATCTAAGGATAGAGTGTTTGAGGCTTTTGTCAACTTCCAAGCATATGTAACTAACCATTACAATGCTACTGTGAAGGTACTACGGTCTGATAATGGAGGAGAATACACCAGTCATGCCTTCAAGAGTCACTTGGCTAAACATGGGATAGTGCATCAAACCAGTTGTCCTTACACACCACAGCAGAATGGGGTAGCTGAGAGGAAGAATAGGCATCTGATGGAGGTGGCTAGATCCATGATGTATCATGCTAATGTTCCAAAGAGGTTTTGGGGTGATGCTGTTCAGACTGCATGCTATCTTATCAATCGGATTCCAACTAAGGTATTGAAGAATCTGTCTCCTTTTGAGGTGCTGAACAAGAGCAAGCCATACATAGATCATCTGCGTGTCTTTGGATGTCTATGTTATGTCTGGGTTCCAGGAGAACAGAGAAACAAGTTGGAGGCAAAGAGCACTAAAGCAATGCTCATTGGATACTCAGTAACTCAGAAGGGGTACAAGTGCTATGATCCAGCAACCAGGAGAGTGTTGGTGTCTAGAGATGTTAAGTTCATAGAGACAAAGGGGTATTATGAAGAAAAGAATTGGGAAGACTTGGAAGATCTGTCTCAAGAACCAAGAAACATGGCAGAGAATCTGAGGAACATCTTGGAAAGGCTTGGGGTAAACATGTCCCAAGATAAGGTTAGAGAAGTTGAAAGAACAACTCCCCTTGATCATGAGGGGGGAATGGAGTCTGAATCAAGAGTGCAAGAGCAGCACCAAGGGGATTCAGGTCATCATGATCAAGAGGTGACACAAGAAGTAGAGAATGTTCCTCAGGTCGGTGTGAATGAGCAGGGAGAGGTTCATGATCCAGAGGAGGTGAGTGAGACAGAAACAGAGGTTCAAGCAGAGGTTCAAGCTGAGGATCAGGTTCAGGTTTTGCGAAGGAGCACAAGGATAAAGAGGGATGCTTCCAACTGGGTAAACACGAGAGTGTACTACAATGCCCAGGCTGTGGAGCATCCTTCTCAAGCCGTATGTTCCTTTGCAGAATATCCAGAAGAGCACATGGTGTTTATGTGTAACTTGGATGAGAATGAGATACCAAGATCTTATGAAGAAGCTATGAAGCACAAGGTTTGGAGAGATTCAGTAGGAGATGAAAGGGATGCAATGATCAGGAATGATACTTGGTATGAGAGTGAGTTACCTAAAGGGAAGAAGGCAGTTTCAAGCAGATGGATCTTCACCATCAAGTATCTTGCAAATGGGGAGATAGATAGGCGCAAGACTAGGCTGGTTGCAAGAGGATTTACACAGACTTATGGGGAAGATTACATTGATACTTTTGCACCAGTGGCCAAGCTTCACACAATTCGAATTGTGTTATCCATTGCAACAAACTTGGAGTGGGATTTGTGGCAAATGGATGTGAAGAATGCTTTCTTGCAAGGTGAACTTGAAGATGAAGTATACATGCATCCACCTCCTGGTCTTGAGCATCTAGTAAAGCCAGGGAATGTTTTGAGATTGAAAAAAGCAATATATGGGTTGAAGCAGTCACCTAGAGCTTGGTACAGGAAGCTGAGTACAACACTCAATGGGAGAGGCTTTAGGAAGTCTGAACTAGATCACACTCTCTTCACCTTGACAGGACCTTCAGGGAGCATTGTGATTCTAGTATATGTGGATGATTTGATTATCACAGGAAGTGATAAGGCAGGGATTCAGGCCACTAAGGAGTTTCTCAAATCTGTGTTTGACATCAAGGATTTGGGAGAGATGAAGTATTTTCTGGGCATTGAGATATGCAGATCAAAGGAGGGTTTGTTTATGTCTCAAAGGAAGTATACTATGGATATGTTGAAGGAGACTGATGTGCTTGGAGGAAAGATAGCCAAGACACCTCTCGAGGAGGGATATAAGGTTCTGCGTGAGGGGGAGGTTGAAGAGAAGCAGCTGTTTGAGGATCCTAAGCTATACAGGAAGATGGTTGGCAAGCTGATCTACTTGACCATCACTAGGCCAGATATATGCTTTGCGGTGAATCAAGTGAGTCAACATATGCAGGCGCCAAAGGTCCATCATTGGAAGATGGTTGATAGGATACTGAGGTATTTGAGTGGCACGTCTGGTCAAGGAGTTTGGATGGGTTGTAATGGCAGTACAGAAGTGGTTGGATATTGTGATGCTGATTGGGCAGGAGATAGAGTGGACAGGAGATCAACTACTGGGTATTGTACATTCATTGGAGGGAACTTGGTCACTTGGAAGAGTAAGAAGCAGAAGGTTATCTCCTGTTCAAGTGCTGAAGCTGAGTATAGAGCCATGTTGAAGCTGACAAACGAGTTGGTGTGGATCAAGGGGATCTTGAAGCATTTGGAGATTGAGCAGAGTACTCCTATGACAATGCATTGTGACAATCAAGCAGCTATCCACATTGCTTCTAACTCAGTCTTTCATGAGAGGACGAAGCATATAGAAGTTGATTGCCACAAGGTGAGGCAGATGATTATACTTGGAGTGATATTGCCATGTTATACAAGAAGTGAAGATCAGCTTGCAGATGTGTTTACTAAAGCAGCGAGATTAAAGACAATGGAGTCCATACTATCAAGACTTGGACTCATTGATCTTACTCCTAGGAGCTGAGCCCCTCAACCATGGAGTCTCCACTCTTTTTCCCTCATCAAGGTTTTATCCCATTGGGTTTTCTTTGATGAGGTTTTTAATGAGGGAGGTCTTCATGGTTTCCAAGCTTGACTTGTTCTACATGGTCAAGCTTGAGGGGGAGTGTTGAGATGAAGACCAAAGAGGCTGAGACAGTAACTTTAGAGTTTTACTGTGGTAACTTTCTTTTAACCACAGTAACTACTTGGGGAAGTTATCTGATGGGATGAGGAGGTAACTTAATGAGGAGAAGAGAGGAAATTCGACCTAAGAGGATAAGGAAGGATAAGGGAGCACTTTGACAGCCTGTATGATGCTGGAAAGGAGAGGATGCTTTTTACTAGTGCAAGCATGTGAGAAAGCACAGCCAAGTGATTCAAAAGGAGTTCCAGCCTGTCCATTGACTCCACATGCTTATACATTTCGAAAACCCTTGTTGCTCTCTCTATTAATACTTGTAAACCTCATCAGTTATTAATTAATGGAGTTTTGAGTCTATCTCTCTCTAGAATCTCTCTATTCTCTCTAAACTTTACTCTAATCTTCTCTGATTATTATTAAACACACTCTAAAACACAAAAGTGTTTATGGTATCAGAGCCAGGTTGCTCAAAAGGGGATGAGTGTGTGATTTGTTTTTCGCAAATTTAGGTTCTTTCTTGGTGTTCTTGAGTGTTCTTGGTGTTCTTGAGTGTTCTTGGTGTTCTTGAGTGTTCTTGGTGATTCTGGGTTGTGTTCTTCTGTCACTAGTCTCGTCTGGATCATTCTGATGGAAACAAACAATCTAGACATGGAGAAGAAGCACAGATCTAGTACAATCATGGAGCTTGAAGAAGAGAGAGATGGCGATTGGTCAAGATGGGCAAAGAGAGCTTTGGAAAGCTGTGGGTTATGGTGTGGTCATGTAAAGGGGAAGCCTTTAGTGGAAATGGCTACTGAAGAAGGTCAGACAAGGAATCTGAAAGGTGAAGATGAAGCTGATCAAGAAACCACTTTGGAGAGTGGGATTGAAGAAGCTTATGTAGAAAGGTCCAAACTTGTGAAGGTCAGTGGAGACAAGAGAGTGATCCGCGGCTTGAGACAAGGAAAGGATGAGTTGTATCAGCTTGTGGGAAGGCTGAAAGAAGGATGGATGGAGCTGGATGTGCTGAGACCAAGCACATCTGATCCGAGAGTTATTAAAGAAAGGAGGAAACAAGATGTGTTCTTTAGCTTTCTTGTGAAGGAGATATGGTTTCTGGTTCTTCATGCGTGTGATGTGTGGGAAGAGGACAAGAGTTCAAACCAGTGGAAAGGTGGTACAAGCTGTAAGAAGGGAAGGCTGAGAAAGCTTTCTAGAGTGTGGCTTAAGATGGGAAAGGCGTGGAAGAAGGACAGGGAGTCTGGGTATCTAACTGATAGGATGAGCTTGAAGATGATCAAGGAGGTGGCTCAACAAGTGGTAAGAGGAGAGTGTTCTTACTCTGCCTATATGAGTAACTCAGTGGAGGACAGTATGGTTATGAAGGGGCAAGAGATCAAAGGAGCAGATGATCCTATCACAAAGAAAGAATGGGATGAGTTTGTCAAGTATGTGTATGCTTTGGCTACGACCCGGAGACAAGGTGCTCCTGCCTTAGCATCCACGTCCAAACCCATCATCATTGATTCTGGAGCAACACATCATATGATCAGTGATAAAAGTCTGATAAGTGGAGTCAAGGCTGCAACAGGGAGTGTTATGATAGCTAATGGTGCTAGGATCCCAATAGAAGGCGTGGGAAACCTCAAGCTGTTTGAGAAGAGCTCACCTGCGTTCTATTTGCCTCAGTTCACTTCAAATCTGATATCAGTGAAGAAGGCCACAGTTGATCTTGATTGTCAAGTAGTATTCAGGCCAAATGAAGTTGAGTTTCAAGATTTGAAGACTGGGAGAGTTATTGGTAGAGGAGACAGCAAGAATCAGTTATATCATCTCCAAACAGCTAAGACCTCTAACCCTATTGATTCTGTATGCTTGAGTAGTAATGCTGATAGGTGTGAGAGTACTACTTGGCATGCTAGATTAGGACATCCTCATGCTCGTGCAATTGAATTGATTATGCCTAATATGTCATTCAATCACTTGGAATGTGAAGCTTGCATCTTAGGGAAGCATTGTAGAACTGTTTTTCCTACATCAGAGACCATATATGCAAATTGCTTTGATCTTGTTCATTCTGATGTGTGGACAGCCCCTTGTATGTCTAGAGAAAACCAGAAGTACTTTGTGACATTCATAGATGAGAAGTCTAAGTATACATGGATCACATTGCTGCCATCTAAGGATAGAGTGTTTGAGGCTTTTGTCAACTTCCAAGCATATGTAACTAACCATTACAATGCTACTGTGAAGGTACTACGGTCTGATAATGGAGGAGAATACACCAGTCATGCCTTCAAGAGTCACTTGGCTAAACATGGGATAGTGCATCAAACCAGTTGTCCTTACACACCACAGCAGAATGGGGTAGCTGAGAGGAAGAATAGGCATCTGATGGAGGTGGCTAGATCCATGATGTATCATGCTAATGTTCCAAAGAGGTTTTGGGGTGATGCTGTTCAGACTGCATGCTATCTTATCAATCGGATTCCAACTAAGGTATTGAAGAATCTGTCTCCTTTTGAGGTGCTGAACAAGAGCAAGCCATACATAGATCATCTGCGTGTCTTTGGATGTCTATGTTATGTCTGGGTTCCAGGAGAACAGAGAAACAAGTTGGAGGCAAAGAGCACTAAAGCAATGCTCATTGGATACTCAGTAACTCAGAAGGGGTACAAGTGCTATGATCCAGCAACCAGGAGAGTGTTGGTGTCTAGAGATGTTAAGTTCATAGAGACAAGGGGTATTATGAAGAAAAGAATTGGGAAGACTTGGAAGATCTGTCTCAAGAACCAAGAAACATGGCAGAGAATCTGAGGAACATCTTGGAAAGGCTTGGGGTAAACATGTCCCAAGATAAGGTTAGAGAAGTTGAAAGAACAACTCCCCTTGATCATGAGGGGGGAATGGAGTCTGAATCAAGAGTGCAAGAGCAGCACCAAGAGGATTCAGGTCATCATGATCAAGAGGTGACACAAGAAGTAGAGAATGTTCCTCAGGTCGGTGTGAATGAGCAGGGAGAGGTTCATGATCCAGAGGAGGTGAGTGAGACAGAAACAGAGGTTCAAGCAGAGGTTCAAGCTGAGGATCAGGTTCAGGTTTTGCGAAGGAGCACAAGGATAAAGAGGGATGCTTCCAACTGGGTAAACACGAGAGTGTACTACAATGCCCAGGCTGTGGAGCATCCTTCTCAAGCCGTATGTTCCTTTGCAGAATATCCAGAAGAGCACATGGTGTTTATGTGTAACTTGGATGAGAATGAGATACCAAGATCTTATGAAGAAGCTATGAAGCACAAGGTTTGGAGAGATTCAGTAGGAGATGAAAGGGATGCAATGATCAGGAATGATACTTGGTATGAGAGTGAGTTACCTAAAGGGAAGAAGGCAGTTTCAAGCAGATGGATCTTCACCATCAAGTATCTTGCAAATGGGGAGATAGATAGGCGCAAGACTAGGCTGGTTGCAAGAGGATTTACACAGACTTATGGGGAAGATTACATTGATACTTTTGCACCAGTGGCCAAGCTTCACACAATTCGAATTGTGTTATCCATTGCAACAAACTTGGAGTGGGATTTGTGGCAAATGGATGTGAAGAATGCTTTCTTGCAAGGTGAACTTGAAGATGAAGTATACATGCATCCACCTCCTGGTCTTGAGCATCTAGTAAAGCCAGGGAATGTTTTGAGATTGAAAAAAGCAATATATGGGTTGAAGCAGTCACCTAGAGCTTGGTACAGGAAGCTGAGTACAACACTCAATGGGAGAGGCTTTAGGAAGTCTGAACTAGATCACACTCTCTTCACCTTGACAGGACCTTCAGGGAGCATTGTGATTCTAGTATATGTGGATGATTTGATTATCACAGGAAGTGATAAGGCAGGGATTCAGGCCACTAAGGAGTTTCTCAAATCTGTGTTTGACATCAAGGATTTGGGAGAGATGAAGTATTTTCTGGGCATTGAGATATGCAGATCAAAGGAGGGTTTGTTTATGTCTCAAAGGAAGTATACTATGGATATGTTGAAGGAGACTGATGTGCTTGGAGGAAAGATAGCCAAGACACCTCTCGAGGAGGGATATAAGGTTCTGCGTGAGGGGGAGGTTGAAGAGAAGCAGCTGTTTGAGGATCCTAGGCTATACAGGAAGATGGTTGGCAAGCTGATCTACTTGACCATCACTAGGCCAGATATATGCTTTGCGGTGAATCAAGTGAGTCAACATATGCAGGCGCCAAAGGTCCATCATTGGAAGCTGTTCTATTACCAAACTGGGAAACTGGAATCACCTGATTTGAAAGTGGCATAACTTCTTCATGCCAACTCCTATGAGATTTATTCAACTTCCTGGTGATTCTCCACCACTTTATGTATCCAAATCAAGCTTCTTACAAGGAGATTCATCCTGGTTTGATTGGAACGACGAAGAAGCTGTGCTATTACCAAACTGGGAAACTGGAATCACCTGATTTGAAAGGGGGATAACTTCTTCATGCCAACTCTGTTGAGATAAGAGAATAAAGTGTTGAGATGAGGAGATGAAGAGTTGATACATGGATAGAGGAAGGGATTTGGAGCAGGTAGTAACTTTGGAGATTTACCACAGTAACTTTAATGTTACTGTGGTAACTAAGTTAAAAGACTTGGGAAGTTACCCTGCATCCATTTGGAGAGTGTAACACGACAGGAGGAGTCTGGATAAGCAAGGAGGAGTTTGGATAAGGTCTGGTCAAGGGAAGAGAGCTTTAGACAGGCTGGCACCAGCTGGAAAGCTAAAGCAAGATACCCAAGCATGTGAGGAACCTTATTGGCTGGTTTGAATAAGGCATCTTTGACTACACATGCTTCTTATCCTAACTAGACTGAACCTGGACGAAAATATGAATCTCTAATCTATATATGTTGTAAACTCTCTCATTAATCAAGTAATGGAGTTTTGAGTCTCTCTCTCTCTCTTGTTCTTAATCTCCAATCTCTTTAATTCTCAGATTAAACTTAATCACTCTTTAAATCACTAAATCTATTATGGTATCAGAGCCAGGTTCCTTTAAAAGGAGAGAGTGATTTCGTGGTTCCAAATGTTCTTGAGTGTTCTTGAGTGTTCTTGAGAGTTCTTGAGATTTTTCAAGAGCTAGATCCTTTAAAAGTCAAGTTTGTGTCTGTTGGTGTTTCTTTTGGAGAGTCAGCTTCAAGGGAGTCTCTTTAGGTGTTTGACAAGGTCAGAAGAGGGGTCTAGCTTGTGGTTAAGATTGGCGTGTGAGATTATGGAGCTGCTTCAATCTGGTACAACAAGGAGTGAAGAGAAGAAAGAGAGAGGGAATGAGTGGGGGTGGTTCTCACAGATGAAAACAACTCTGAAAAGTTGTGGAGTTTGGAGAAACCATGAGAAGGAAGAGTCTTTGAAGGGTAAAGCTGCTGAGAAAGATCAGACAGCAAGAAAAACAAGTGGAGATTGCTTCAGTCTTGAAGAAAGTACACTGCTTGAGAAGATTGAAGATGTTTATGAGGACAAGATCAGTCTTAGGAGAGTGTATGAAGTCAAGAAGGTGATTAGTGAAGTTAAACCAGGAAGAGAAGGGTTTAATAACCATGTGAGGAAGCTACAACATTTGTGGGTTGAACTACAAGGGTTGAGATCTCATGTGGATGGGGATACTACACAAGAGCAAGCGACGGTGCTGAAGCTCTTGGCGAGTATGGAGTCATCATATGGGTGGCTGGTGGAGATGGTTCTAAGAGGGGAACAGCTTCCGGAAATGGAAGAGGTCTGTGTGCTTATAAGAAGGGCGTATGGGATAATGAGAGATGATGAGAGGCTAACCATGAGTAGGAGTGAGAGCTCATGGAAGCCAACTGGGAGTAGGAGTGAGAGCTTCCAGAAGCTAACCATGAGTAGGAGTGAGAGCTCATGGAGGCTAACCGGGAGTAGGAGTGAGGGCTTCCGGAAGAGGAGGAGGTGCAGAATGCTATCCAAAGCCTCTATCAACATAGGAAAGGGTAGAAAGAGAGTTGTGGGAGAGTGTTCTTACTCAGCCTACATGGGGAAATCAGTAGAAGACAGTGGGGTGTTAAAAGAGCAGGAGAAAGGGAGTAGAGCTGATGATCGCATCACCAGGAAAGAATGGAGAGTGTTCATGGAACAAGTACAAGCCTTAGCAGCAAGCAGGAAGCAGGCTATACAATCCGGAGCTTCTAAACCAATTGTGATTGATTCTGGAGCAAGTCATCATATGATCAGTGATAGGAGGCTTATAAGTGAGATCAAGGCTGCAACAGGGAGTGTTATGATAGCTAATGGTGCCATGATCCCAATAGAAGGAGTGGGAAAGCTAAAACTGTTTGAGAAGGACACAACTGCCTTCTACATGCCTCAGTTCACTTCAAATCTATTATCTGTGAAGAAAGCTACCATTGATCTTGATTGTCAAGTAGTATTCAGACCTGATGAAGTGGAGTTTCAAGATTTGAAGACTGGGAGAGTCATTGGCAGAGGAGACAGCAAGAATCAGCTATATCACCTCAACTTGGCTAAGACCTCTAATCCCTTTGATTCTATTTGCTTGAGTAGTACTGCTGAGAAGATTGATAGTATTACTTGGCATGCTAGATTAGGACATCCTCATGCTCGTGCCATTGAATTGATAATCCCTAATATGTCATTCAATCACTTGAATTGTGAAGCATGCATATTAGGAAAGCATTGTAGGACTGTTTTTCCAACATCTGAGACTACTTATGAGCATTGCTTTGATCTAGTTCACTCGGATGTGTGGACCGCTCCATGCATGTCTAGAGACAGCCATAAATACTTTGTGACATTCATTGATGAGAAGTCTAAGTATACATGGCTCACATTGCTTCCATCTAAAGATAGGGTGCTAGAAGCTTTTATGAACTTCCAAGCATATGTATCTAATCAATACAATGCCACTGTGAAGGTACTGAGATCAGACAACGGAGGTGAATACATCAGCAATGCCTTTAAGAGTCATCTAGCCAAGCATGGGATTGTGCATCAGACCAGTTGTCCCTACACACCACAGCAGAATGGTGTAGCTGAGAGGAAGAATAGGCACTTGATGGAGGTTGCTAGGTCGATGATGTTTCATGCAAATGTCCCAAAACGTTTTTGGGGAGATGCTGTACAGACTGCTTGCTATCTCATCAACCGAGTCCCAACCAAGATACTGAAGAATCTGTCTCCATTTGAGGTGCTGAATAAGAGCAAGCCATTTATTGATCACCTACGAGTATTTGGATGTGTATGCTATGTCATGACCCCAGGAGAACAGAGAAACAAGCTGGAGGCAAAGAGTACTAAGGCTATGTTCATTGGATACTCTATCACTCAGAAGGGATACAAGTGCTATGATCCTGAAGCAAGGAGAGTGATGGTATCTAGAGAAGTGAAGTTTATTGAATCAAAAGGGTATTATGAAGAAAAGGAGTGGGAAAATCTGAAGGATTTGTCTCAAGCTCCATCTGATAGAGCAACAACACTGAGGGTGATGTTGGAGAAGCTAGGGATAGGGTTATCCCAGGATCAGGAATCTGGAAGAAGAGAGTCTTCCAATTCGACTAGTGAAGCTGAAAGAGCAACTCCTCTTGATCATGAGAGGGGGAATGGAACTGAATCTCATGAGCAAGTGCAAAATCAAGAAGATTCAGGCCAGCATAATCAAGAGGTGACACAGGAAGTAGAGACTGGTGCTCAGTCTAGTGGAGATGGGCAAAGAGAGTCTACTGGCTCAGATGAGAGTGGAGAGTGGGAAGGAGATCCTAATGGTTCAAATGAGAGTGGTGCTCAATCAAGTGAAGATGGGCAAGAGCCACAAGAAGAACAAGTTCAGGAGCTAAGGAGGAGCACAAGGGTGAAGAGAGATGCTTCCAACTGGGTAAACACGAGAGTGTACTACAATGCCCAGGCTGTGGAGCATCCTTCTCAAGCCATGTGTTCCTTTGCAGAGTTTCCAGACGAGCATACAGCCTTCACAGTAAGCTTGGATGAGAGCTATATTCCAAGGACATATGAAGAAGCTATGGCTTTAAAGGAGTGGAGAGATTCAGTTGCTGATGAGTCCGGAGCCATGATTAAGAATGAAACATGGTATGAGAGTGAGCTGCCTAAAGGGAAGAAGGCAGTGACTAGTAAATGGGTGTTCACAATCAAGTTTCATCCTGATGGAAGAATAGAGAGGCGCAAGTCTAGGTTGGTGGCAAGAGGATTTACTCAGACATATGGTGAGGACTATGTTGAGACCTTTGCTCCTGTGGCTAAACTTCATACTATCAGGATTGTATTATCTTTAGCTGTGAATCTTGAGTGGGATTTGTGGCAAATGGATGTGAAGAATGCATTCCTTCAAGGAGAGTTAGAAGATGAAGTATACATGCATCCACCACCAGGTCTTGAACATCTAGTAAAGAAGGGTAATGTGTTGAGGTTGAGGAAAGCTATCTATGGTCTCAAGCAGTCTCCAAGGGCATGGTACAACAAGTTGAGTACTACACTGAATGGGAGAGGGTTCAGAAAGTCAGAATTGGATCACACTCTCTTTACCCTAACCACCTCATCTGGTATTGTGGTGTTGCTTGTGTATGTGGATGATATCATCATCACAGGCAGTGATAAGGAAGGTATTAAGGCTACAAAGGAGTATCTCAAGGCAAGCTTTGAAATTAAAGACTTGGGGGAAATGAAGTATTTTCTTGGGATTGAGATATGCAGATCAAAGGAATGATTGTTTATGTCCCAAAGGAAGTATGTGATTGATCTCTTGAAGGGAGCAGATGCATATGGAGGAAAGACAGCCAAGATGTGTGTTCCTTTGCAGAGTTTCCAGACGAGCATACAGCCTTCACAGTAAGCTTGGATGAGAGCTATATTCCAAGGACATATGAAGAAGCTATGGCTTTAAAGGAGTGGAGAGATTCAGTTGCTGATGAGTCCGGAGCCATGATTAAGAATGAAACATGGTATGAGAGTGAGCTGCCTAAAGGAAGAAGGCAGTGACTAGTAAATGGGTGTTCACAATCAAGTTTCATCCTGATGGAAGAATAGAGAGGCGCAAGTCTAGGTTGGTGGCAAGAGGATTTACTCAGACATATGGTGAGGACTATGTTGAGACCTTTGCTCCTGTGGCTAAACTTCATACTATCAGGATTGTATTATCTTTAGCTGTGAATCTTGAGTGGGATTTGTGGCAAATGGATGTGAAGAATGCATTCCTTCAAGGAGAGTTAGAAGATGAAGTATACATGCATCCACCACCAAGTCTTGAACATCTAGTAAAGAAGGGTAATGTGTTGAGGTTGAGGAAAGCTATCTATGGTCTCAAGCAGTCTCCAAGGGCATGGTACAACAAGTTGAGTACTACACTGAATGGGAGAGGGTTCAGAAAGTCAGAATTGGATCACACTCTCTTTACCCTAACCACCTCATCTGGTATTGTGGTGTTGCTTGTGTATGTGGATGATATCATCATCACAGGCAGTGATAAGGAAGGTATTAAGGCTACAAAGGAGTATCTCAAGGCAAGCTTTGAAATTAAAGACTTGGGGGAAATGAAGTATTTTCTTGGGATTGAGATATGCAGATCAAAGGAAGGATTGTTTATGTCCCAAAGGAAGTATGTGATTGATCTCTTGAAGGGAGCAGATGCATATGGAGGAAAGACAGCCAAGATGCCAATGGAGGATGGTTACAAGGTTCCACGTGAGGGGGAGATTGAGGATAGCAAGCCGTTCCATGATCCTAAGCTATATAGGAAGCTGGTGGGGAAATTGATTTATCTTACCATTACTAGACCTGATGTGTGTTTTGCGGTGAATCAAGTCAGTCAACACATGCAAGTTCCTAAGGAGCACCATTGGCGGATGGTGGAAAGGATCTTGATGTATCTGAATGGAACTACTGGTCTTGGAGTATGGATGGGATGTAACAAGAGTACTGAGGTTGTAGGCTACTGTGATGCAGATTGGGCTGGAGACCGAGCAGACAGAAGATCAACCACAGGCTATTGTACATTCATTGGTGGTAACTTAGTCACTTGGAAGAGTAAGAAACAGAAGGTAGTGTCTTGCTCCAGTGCTGAGGCCGAGTATAGAGCAATGCTGAAGCTTACAAATGAGCTAGTGTGGATAAAAGGGATTTTGAAGCATCTAGAGATTATTCAAGCAACGCCAATGACAATGCATTGTGATAATCAAGCAGCTATCCACATTGCATCTAATTCTGTGTTCCATGAGAGAACAAAGCACATTGAGGTTGATTGTCACAAGGTGAGGCAGATGATGATTCTTGGAGTGATTCTACCTTGTTATACTCGGAGTGAGGATCAGTTAGCAGATGTGTTCACAAAGGCAGCAAGGCAAAAGACAATGGAGTCCATACACATCAGGTTAGGACTCATTGATCTCTCGCCTAAGGACTAGTCTATACACTCTCCTGATCATGTGATCTCTACTCTTTCCTCATTAAGGTTTTGTCCCAATGTGTTTTCCTTAATGAGGTTTTAATGAGGGAGATCTCATGGTTCTTCCAAGCTTGACTTGTTTCACATGGTCAAGCTTGAGGGGGAGTGTTGAGATAAGAGAATAAAGTGTTGAGATGAGGAGATGAAGAGTTGATACATGGATAGAGGAAGGGATTTGGAGCAGGTAGTAACTTTGGAGATTTACCACAGTAACTTTAATGTTACTGTGGTAACTAAGTTAAAAGACTTGGGAAGTTACCCTGCATCCATTTGGAGAGTGTAACACGACAGGAGGAGTCTGGATAAGCAAGGAGGAGTTTGGATAAGGTCTGGTCAAGGGAAGAGAGCTTTAGACAGGCTGGCACCAGCTGGAAAGCTAAAGCAAGATACCCAAGCATGTGAGGAACCTTATTGGCTGGTTTGAATAAGGCATCTTTGACTACACATGCTTCTTATCCTAACTAGACTGAACCTGGACGAAAATATGAATCTCTAATCTATATATGTTGTAAACTCTCTCATTAATCAAGTAAATGGAGTTTTGAGTCTCTCTCTCTCTCTTGTTCTTAATCTCCAATCTCTTTAATTCTCAGATTAAACTTAATCACTCTTTAAATCACTAAATCTATTAAACTCCTATGAGATTTATTCAACTTCCTGGTGATTCTCTGTTGAGATGAAGACCAAAGAGGCTGAGACAGTAACTTTACAGTTTTACTGTGGTAACTTTCTTTTAACCACAGTAACTACTTGGGGAAGTTATCTGATGGGATGAGGAGGTAACTTAATGAGGAGAAGAGAGGAAATTCGACCTAAGAGGATAAGGAAGGATAAGGGAGCACTTTGACAGCCTGTATGATGCTGGAAAGGAGAGGATGCTTTTTACTAGTGCAAGCATGTGAGAAAGCACAGCCAAGTGATTCAAAAGGAGTTCCAGCCTGTCCATTGACTCCACATGCTTATACATTTCGAAAACCCTTGTTGCTCTCTCTATTAATACTTGTAAACCTCATCAGTTATTAATCAATGGAGTTTTGAGTCTATCTCTCTCTAGAATCTCTCTATTCTCTCTAAACTTTACTCTAATCTTCTCTGATTATTATTAAACACACTCTAAAACAAAAAAATGTTTATTCTCCACCACTTTATGTATCCAAATCAAGCTTCTTACAAAGAGATTCATCCTGGTTTGATTGGAACGACGAAGAAGCTGTGCTATTCCCAAACTGGGAAACTGGAATCACCTGATTTGAAAGTGGGATAACTTCTTCATGCCAACTCCTATGAGATTTATTCAACTTCCCGGTGATTCTCCACCACTTTATGTATCCAAATCAAGCTTCTTACAAAGTGATTCATCCTGGTTTGATTAGAACGACAAAGAAGCTGTGCTATTCCCAAACTGGGAAACTGGAATCACCTGATTTGAAAGTGGGATAACTTCTTCATCCCAACTCCTATGAGATTTATTCAACTTCCCGGTGATTCTCCACCACTTTACGTATCCAAATCAAGCTTCTTACAAAGAGATTCATCCTGGTTTGATTGGAACGACGAAGAAGCTGTGCTATTCCCAAACTGGGAAACTGGAATCACCTGATTTGAAAGTGGGATAACTTCTTCATGCCAACTCCTATGAGATTTATTCAACTTCCTGGTGATTCTCCACCACTTTATGTATCCAAATCAGGCTTCTTACAAGGACATTCATCCTGGTTTGATTGGAACGACGAAGAAGCTGTGCTATTCCCAAACTGGGAAACTGGAATCACCTGATTTGAAAGGGGGATAACTTCTTCATCCCAACTCCTATGAGATTTATTCAACTTCCCGGTGATTCTCCACCACTTTATGTATCCAAATCAAGCTTCTTACAAAGAGATTCATCCTGGTTTGATTGGAACGACGAAGAAGTTGTGCTATTCCCAAACTGGGAAACTGGAATCACCTGATTTGAAAGTGGGATAACTTCTTCATCCCAACTCCTATGAGATTTATTCAACTTCCCGGTGATTCTCCATCACTTTATGTATCCAAATCAAGCTTCTTACAAAGAGATTCATCCTGGTTTGATTGGAACGACGACGAAGCTGTTCTATTACCAAACTGGGAAACTGGAATCAACTGATTTGAAAGTGGGATAACTTCTTCATGCCAACTCCTATGAGATTTATTCAACTTCCTGGTGATTCTCCACCACCTTATGTATCCAAATCAAGCTTCTTACAAAGAGATTCATCCTGGTTTGATTGGAACGACGAAGAAGCTGTGCTATTCCCAAACTGGGAAACTGGAATCACCTGATTTGAAAGTGGGATAACTTCTTCATCCCAACTCCTATGAGATTTATTCAACTTCCTGGTGATTCTCCACCACTTTATGTATCCAAATCAAGCTTCTTACAAAGTGATTCATCGGGGTTTGTTTGGAACGACGACGAAGCTGTTCTATTACCAAACTGGGAAACTGGAATCACCTGATTTGAAAGTGGCATAACTTCTTCATGCCAACTCCTATGAGATTTATTCAACTTCCTGGTGATTCTCCACCACTTTATGTATCCAAATCAATCTTCTTAAAAAGAGATTCATCCTGGTTTGATTGGAACGACGAAGAAGCTGTGCTATTCCCAAACTGGGAAACTGGAATCACCTGATTTGAAAGTGGGATACCTTCTTCATGCCAACTCCTATGAGATTTATTCAACTTCCCGGTGATTCTCCACCACTTTATGTATCCAAATCAAGCTTCTTACAAAGTGATTCATCCTGGTTTGATTCGAACGACGAAGAAGCTGTGCTATTCCCAAACTGGGAAACTGGAATCACCTGATTTGAAAGTGGGATAACTTCTTCATCCCAACTCCTATGAGATTTATTCAACTTCCCGGTGATTCTCCACCACTTTACGTATCCAAATCAAGCTTCTTACAAAGAGATTCATCCTGGTTTGATTGGAACGACGAAGAAGCTGTGCTATTCCCAAACTGGGAAACTGGAATCACCTGATTTGAAAGTGGGATAACTTCTTCATGCCAACTCCTATGAGATTTATTCAACTTCCTGGTTATTCTCCACCACTTTATGTATCAAAATCAAGCTTCTTACAAGGACATTCATCCTGGTTTGATTGGAACGACGAAGAAGCTGTGCTATTCCCAAACTGGGAAACTGGAATCACCTGATTTGAAAGGGGGATAACTTCTTCATCCCAACTCCTATGAGATTTATTCAACTTCCCGGTGATTCTCCACCACTTTATGTATCCAAATCAAGCTTCTTACAAAGAGATTCATCCTGGTTTGATTGGAACGACGAAGAAGCTGTGCTATTCCCAAACTGGGAAACTGGAATCACCTGATTTGAAAGTGGGATAACTTCTTCATCCCAACTCCTATGAGATTTAGTCAACTTCCCGGTGATTCTCCATCACTTTATGTATCCAAATCAAGCTTCTTACAAGGAGATTCATCCTGGTTTGATTGGAACGACGACGAAGCTGTTCTATTACCAAACTGGGAAACTGGAATCAACTGATTTGAAAGTGGGATAACTTCTTCATGCCAACTCCTATGAGATTTATTCAACTTCCTGGTGATTCTCCACCACCTTATGTATCCAAATCAAGCTTCTTACAAGGAGATTCATCCTGGTTTGATTGGAACGACGAAGAAGCTGTGCTATTCCCAAACTGGGAAACTGGAATCACCTGATTTGAAAGTGGGATAACTTCTTCATCCCAACTCCTATGAGATTTATTCAACTTCCTGGTGATTCTCCACCACTTTATGTATCCAAATCAAGCTTCTTACAAAGTGATTCATCGGGGTTTGTTTGGAACGACGACGAAGCTGTTCTATTACCAAACTGGGAAACTGGAATCACCTGATTTGAAAGTGGCATAACTTCTTCATGCCAACTCCTATGAGATTTATTCAACTTCCTGGTGATTCTCCACCACTTTATGTATACAAATCAATCTTCTTAAAAAGAGATTCATCCTGTCTTGATTGGAACGACGAAGAAGCTGTGCTATTCCCCCACTGGGCAACTGGAATCACCTGATTTGAAAGTGGGATAACTTCTTCATGCCAACTCCTGTGAGATTTATTCAACTTCCTGGTGATTCTCCACCACTTTATGTATCCAAATCAAGCTTCTTACAAGGAGATTCATCGTGGTTTGATTGGAACGATGACGAAGCTGTGCTATTCCCAAACTGGGAAACTGGAATCACCTGATTTGAAAGGGGGATAGCTTCTTCATGCCAACTCCTATGAGATTTATTCAACTTCCTGGTGATCCTCCACCACTTTATGTATCCAAATCAAGCTTCTTACAAAGAGATTCATCCTGGTTGTTAACTTGAAGAGAAGAAATGGAGAAACTAAAGGTGTTGAGTTGAGTTGGGGCTTGTGCAAAAGATAGGGCAAGGTGTCCAGAAGTGTCCTGATGGATGTACAAAGTTAGGGCCAAGTCTAGGAGAGACTTAGAAGTGTATTTGGGAGCAAATGGGCGAGTGTGCAAAGATAGGGCGAGGCAGTACGGACGTGTACGGACAGTACGGATCCGTACGGACCAGGGCGACCCAGATTTGCATAACTCGGCCATTTGAGAAGTTTTGGAGTTGGTGCAAAAATAGGGTGAGGCTGACGTCCCGGGAAAGCTTGTGCAATGTCTGGGCAAGGTTTGGGAGTTATAAAAGTGGTCCTAGTCTTGTGGATAAGGTTCTGATCATATGGCATCAAAGGAGAATCAAGAAGATGCCATTGCAGTGTGATTGGCTACTTTAGTCATGGGACAGGCTGGCCTTGGCTGTAAAGACAAGGAGAGCCACGACCATGAACCTGGACTGATCTGTGGACAGATTAGGAGGAGCCTAAGGAGAGCCAATCATCATCCAGCCTTCCCCATTTTGAATTAAACCAATCAGGCTCCACCTCCTCTTAACCAATCAGCATCAACTACTCAGATTGCAACAAGACCAGCTCATCTACACCATCCATTCCTCTTAAGTTATTTACAGCCATTAGATATAGGTTTAAGATGTCTCAGATTGTAAAAGCCTATATAAAGAGATGTATGAGGCAATTTGTAACTCTTAAGAGAGTTAGGGGGATTTCCCCTTCTCCTTCATAATAGAAAAGTGTTCTTGGATCAGAATCCCTTAATCTCTCCCTTTCTTAGTCTCTAATCTCCTAATCTCTCAAAGTCTTTTGTTTCTGATCTGAGTAAACACTTAATCACTCATAAACACTGCCACTAATCTATCTCTCTCTAAATCACCTAAATCAAACTCTCTCTCTCTCTGCCCTATTGGGTTTCACACAAACACACAGCCTGAGATCTCTGAAAATCTCACATGGTATCAGAGCCAGGTTCATCTGAATCTGGTTCTTAGCTTCCGCAAAAGCTCACAAGCTCTTCTCATGTCGTTTTGAAACCAAGAAGAAGCTTAGATGATCCAGCCGGCTGTTCAACATCTCAAGTGGAAGATGGGTTCATCCCGGGTGTCCAGAGTCGTTTCTCACCCTCTCATGACGCCCATGGAGAAAGAAGACTCTTGGAAACAAGGCAAGTAGTGGTCTGATCAACCAAGCTTCAAAAGCTTTATCCAAGCTGTTTCTTATTCACTGTCCAAGAAGAAAGGTGATAGCTTTCATCTGGTACTGGTGTGGCGAGTTTAACATGAAGAAAGGTGGGGTCTTTGACATGGAGAGTTCAAGAGAAAGGTCCATGGGAGAAGGATAAGTTGGGGTCGACACCAACAGCTCACTGTCTTGCCATGTTCTATGGAGTTTCAAGGAACTAACACTAGTTCCTTGGCTGTAAGAAACCTCTTTCTCTTGGTTAAAGCTTGTGTATGTGAACTGAATGATGTATTAAACAGGTTGTGATGTGATTGAAAACCTGAGGATGTGTTTAAAGATTGCTAGATATGAAATGTTTAGAATCTGTCCCAGGATGCTTAAAGAGTTGTTGATTGGTGACTGAGAGTTGTTGCTTAAAATCCGGTTCATAATGACTGTCTGTTAGGGAGTTAGTAGTATTGTCTAAACATGATTGCTTTCATGAATTGAAACCGAGCTTAAAGTGGAGTGTAGAGTGTTGTTGCTCCCTTAGGTTGATGCACTTTGATTCAAGTCTAAGATGCAGTTAAGGCAGAAGTTAAAAATGCCTAAGTAGCTTGCATAAATCTGGAAAAGAAAGTGCTTGTGCTTAGAGAGTTTGCTTGCAAAGATTAGAACTTGAAAATGCCTTGTTTAATCTGTTGCAATGCTTGTGATATTGGGAATCAAACTTGATGATTAATCAAGGATTGATCCCAATGCTATTGTGTCTTATCTTTGCTGGAGTTTGAGTGATGTTTCAGGTTCACAAGAAGTGTTCTTTACTCACCATCCATCCGAGTAGAAGAGGAAGACTTTTCCCATTGTTAAAACAATGGAGAGTGGTCGCTGGGGTGTGTGTAGACACACAAGGCGAGGTCATCACTTAAGTCTTGAGGAGACTGATGACCTGAATGCATTGGAGCTGAAAGGGAAGGGTTGATCAGTGGTTGTATGCGCCATCCTTGAGATGATGCGCTCCTGATCTTAAAGCTCACTTTGGCTCACTCCAAGCTTGGACCTATACTCAATCCAAGCTTGAGGAGGGGAGTTGAGTGAGCTACCTGATGATCCTAAGCTCAGTGACCTGTTTCCTCCTTACCATTGCAAGCATATGAAGAATGAGCCAACCGGGTCTAGGCAGTGGCGTGTCGAGTCAAGAGATTGTTCAGAGCAGTCTTGGCTGTGTATGAAGAAGGTTACTCTATCAATGCGGCTTCTAGTGTGAGGTGATTGAAGAGGGAGCTGAGGTATCTACCAGCAGTCCATCAAGGTTGGCGAGTGATGAAGAAAGGTTGCAATGGTTTGTTCAGTCCGGATCATGAAGCCTTCTTGCTGTCCAAGCTTGATCCTTAAAAGAGGTCTCAAGCTTGAGGGGGAGTGTTGAAGTGGCTTCACTGATCGGATGGAGTTTCAGCAGTGAGGGATTCAAGTGGCTAGTGAAGAGCAGCCACTCCTCACCATCTAAACAAGAGAGTTAACCTTATCTATTCTTTATATACATTCATGATATGTTTATCTCTTGAGGACTGATACACTTGTGGAATAATGTATCAGGTACTTGTATCTATCAAGGAAGATCTGGTGTGTCCAAACACTTCAACCTAACAAGAAGTTAGGTGAAAGGGGGAGAGACCAAGATCTGTCTGAAGAAGAGTACAAGAAGTGTTGATGATGAGCAAGAAGAGTGGGTTCTATCTTGCATCACATGAGAGCCATGATCCAGAGTCTTTGTGTCCCTTACATTGTTGATAAGGCACAAAGACTCACTGGCCTATCCCTAGGCCTTGGAGACTTTACTCTTTTTCCCTCATCAAGGTTTTGTCCCAAAGGGTTTTCCTTGGTGAGGTTTTTAATGAGGAAGTTCTTCAAGGTTCCAAGCTTGACTTAGGATCAACTAAAGTCAAGCTTGAGGGGGAGTGTTAACTTGAAGAGAAGAAATGGAGAAACTAAAGGTGTTGAGTTGAGTTGGGGCTTGTGCAAAAGATAGGGCAAGGTGTCCAGAAGTGTCCTGATGGATGTGCAAAGTTAGGGCCAAGTCTAGGAGAGACTTAGAAGTATATTTGGGAGCAAATGGGCGAGTGTGCAAAGATAGGGCGAGGCAGTACGGACGTGTACGGACAGTACGGATCCGTACGGACCAGGGCGACCCAGATTTGCATAACTCGGCCATTTGAGAAGTTTTGGAGTTGGTGCAAAAATAGGGTGAGGCTGACGTCCCGGGAAAGCTTGTGCAATGTCTGGGCAAGGTTTGGGAGTTATAAAAGTGGTCCTAGTCTTTTGGATAAGGTTCTGATCATATGGCATCAAAGGAGAATCAAGAAGATGCCATTGCAGTGTGATTGGCTACTTTAGTCATGGGACAGGCTGGCCTTGGCTGTAAAGACAAGGAGAGCCACGACCATGAACCTGGACTGATCTGTGGACAGATTAGGAGGAGCCTAAGGAGAGCCAATCATCATCCAGCCTTCCTCATTTTGAATTAAACCAATCAGGCTCCACCTCCTCTTAACCAATCAGCATCAACTACTCAGATTGCAACAAGACCAGCTCATCTACACCATCCATTCCTCTTAAGTTATTTACAGCCATTAGATATAGGTTTAAGATGTCTCAGATTGTAAAAGCCTATATAAAGAGATGTATGAGGCAATTTGTAACTCTTAAGAGAGTTAGGGGGATTTCCCCTTCTCCTTCATAATAGAAAAGTGTTCTTGGATCAGAATCCCTTAATCTCTCCCTTTCTTAGTCTCTAATCTCCTAATCTCTCAAAGTCTTTTGTTTCTGATCTGAGTAAACACTTAATCACTCATAAACACTGCCACTAATCTATCTCTCTCTAAATCACCTAAATCAAACTCTCTCTCTCTCTGCCCTATTGGGTTTCACACAAACACACAGCCTGAGATCTCTGAAAATCTCACACTGGTTTGATTAGAACGACGAAGAAGCTGTGCTATTCCCAAACTGGGAAACTGGAATCACCTGATTTGAAAGTGGGATAACTTCTTCATGCCAACTCCTATGAGATTTATTCAACTTCCGGGTGATTTTCCACCACTTTACGTGTCCAAATCAAGCTTCTTACAAAGAGATTCATCCTGGTTTGACTGGAACGACGAAGAAGCTGTGCTATTCCCAAACTGGGAAACTGGAATCACCTGATTTGAAAGTGGGATAACTTCTTCATGCCAACTCCTATGAGATTTATTCAACTTCCTGGAGATTTTCCACCACTTTATGTATCCAAATCAAGCTTCTTACAAAGAGATTCATCCTGGTTTGATTGGAACGACGAAGAAGCTGTGCTATTCCCAAACTGGGAAACTGGAATCACCTGATTTGAAAGTGGGATAACTTCTTCATGCCAACTCCTATGAGATTTATTCAACTTCCTGGTGATTCTCCACCACTTTATGTATCCAAATCAAGCTTCTTACAAAGTGATTCATCGTGGTTTGTTTGGAACGACGACGAAGCTGTTATATTACCAAACTGGGAAACTGGAATCAACTGATTTGAAAGTGGGATAACTTCTTCATGCCAACTCTTATGAGATTTATTCAACTTCCTGGTGATTCTCCACCACTTTATGTATCCAAATCAAGCTTCTTACAAAGAGATTCATCCTGGTTTGATTGGAACGACGAAGAAGTGCTATTCCCAAACTGGGAAACTGGAATCACCTGATTTGAAAGTGGGATAACTTCTTCATGCCAACTCCTATGAGATTTATTCAACTTCCTGGTGATTCTCCACCACTTTATGTGTCCAAATCAAGCTTCTTACAAAGAGATTCATCCTGGTTTGATTGGAACGACGAAGAAGCTGTGCTATTCCCAAACTGGGAAACTGGAATCACCTGATTTGAAAGTGGGATAACTTCTTCATGCCAACTCCTATGAGATTTATTCAACTTCCTGGTGATTCTCCACCACTTTATGTATCCAAATCAAGCTTCTTACAAAGTGATTCATCGTGGTTTGTTTGGAACGACGACGAAGCTGTTATATTACCAAACTGGGAAACTGGAATCAACTGATTTGAAAGTGGGATAACTTCTTCATGCCAACTCTTATGAGATTTATTCAACTTCCTGGTGATTCTCCACCACTTTATGTATCCAAATCAAGCTTCTTACAAAAAGATTCATCCTGGTTTGATTGGAACGACGAAGAAGTTGTGCTATTCCCAAACTGGGAAACTGGAATCACCTGATTTGAAAGTGGGATAACTTCTTCATGCCAACTCCTATGAGATTTATTCAACTTCCTGGTGATTCTCCACCACTTTATGTATCCAAATCAAGCTTCTTACAAAGAGATTCATCCTGGTTTGATTGGAACGACGAAGAAGCTGTGCTATTCCCAAACTGGGAAACTGGAATCACCTGATTTGAAAGTGGGATAACTTCTTCATGCCAACTCCTATGAGATTTATTCAACTTCCTGGTGATTCTCCACCACTTTATGTATCCAAATCAAGCTTCTTACAAGAGATTCATCCTGGTTTGATTGGAACGACGACGAAGCTGTGCTATTCCCAAACTGGGAAACTGGAATCACCTGATTTGAAAGGGGGATAACTTCTTCATGCCAACTCCTATGAGATTTATTCAACTTCCTGGTGATTCTCCACCACTTTATGTATCCAAATCAAGCTTCTTACAAAGAGATTCATCCTGGTTTGATTGGAACGACGAAGAAGCTGTGCTATTCCCAAACTGGGAAACTGGAATCACCTGATTTGAAAGTGGGATAACTTCTTCATGCCAACTCCTATGAGATTTATTCAACTTCCTGGTGATTCTCCACCACTTTATGTATCCAAATCAAGCTTCTTACAAAGAGATTCATCCTGGTTTGATTGGAACGACGAAGAAGCTGTGTTATTCCCAAACTGGGAAACTGGAATCACCTGATTTGAAAGTGGGATAACTTCTTCATGCCAACTCCTATGAGATTTATTCAACTTCCTGGTGATTCTCCACCACTTTATGTATCCAAATCAAGCTTCTTACAAAGAGATTCATCCTGGTTTGATTGGAACGACGAAGAAGCTGTGCTATTCCCAAACTGGGAAACTGGAATCACCTGATTTGAAAGTGGGATAACTTCTTCATGCCAACTCCTATGAGATTTATTCAACTTCCTGGTGATTCTCCACCACTTTATGTATCCAAATCAAGCTTCTTACAAAGAGATTCATCCTGGTTTGATTGGAACGACGAAGAAGCTGTGCTATTCCCAAACTGGGAAACTGGAATCACCTGATTTGAAAGTGGGATAACTTCTTCATGCCAACTCCTATGAGATTTATTCAACTTCCTGGTGATTCTCCACCACTTTATGTATCCAAATCAAGCTTCTTACAAGGAGATTCATCCTGGTTTGATTGGAACGACGAAGAAGCTGTGCTATTCCCAAACTGGGAAACTGGAATCACCTGATTTGAAAGTGGGATAACTTCTTCATGCCAACTCCTATGAGATTTATTCAACTTCCTGGTGATTCTCCACCACTTTATGTATCCAAATCAAGCTTCTTACAAAGAGATTCATCCTGGTTTGATTGGAACGACGAAGAAGCTGTGCTATTCCCAAACTGGGAAACTGGAATCACCTGATTTGAAAGTGGGATAACTTCTTCATGCCAACTCCTATGAGATTTATTCAACTTCCTGGTGATTTCCACCACTTTATGTATCCAAATCAAGCTTCTTACAAAGAGATTCATCCTGGTTTGATTGGAACGACGAAGAAGCTGTGCTATTCCCAAACTGGGAAACTGGAATCACCTGATTTGAAAGTGGGATAACTTCTTCATGCCAACTCCTATGAGATTTATTCAACTTCCTGGTGATTCTCCACCACTTTATGTATCCAAATCAAGCTTCTTACAAAGTGATTCATCCTGGTTTGATTGGAACGACGACGAAGCTGTTATATTCCCAAACTGGGAAACTGGAATCAACTGATTTGAAAGTGGGATAACTTCTTCATGCCAACTCCTATGAGATTTATTCAACTTCCTGGTGATTCTCCACCACTTTATGTATCCAAATCAAGCTTCTTACAAAGAGATTCATCCTGGTTTGATTGGAACGACGAAGAAGTGCTATTCCCAAACTGGGAAACTGGAATCACCTGATTTGAAAGTGGGATAACTTCTTCATGCCAACTCCTATGAGATTTATTCAACTTCCTGGTGATTTTCCACCACTTTATGTATCCAAATCAAGCTTCTTACAAAGAGATTCATCCTGGTTTGATTGGAACGACGAAGAAGCTGTGCTATTCCCAAACTGGGAAACTGGAATCACCTGATTTGAAAGTGGGATAACTTCTTCATGCCAACTCCTATGAGATTTATTCAACTTCCTGGTGATTCTCCACCACTTTATGTATCCAAATCAAGCTTCTTACAAAGTGATTCATCCTGGTTTGATTGGAACGACGACGAAGCTGTTATTCCCAAACTGGGAAACTGGAATCACCTGATTTGAAAGTGGGATAACTTCTTCATGCCAACTCCTATGAGATTTATTCAACTTCCTGGTGATTCTCCACCACTTTATGTATCCAAATCAAGCTTCTTACAAAGAGATTCATCCTGGTTTGATTGGAACGACGAAGAAGTGCTATTCCCAAACTGGGAAACTGGAATCACCTGATTTGAAAGTGGGATAACTTCTTCATGCCAACTCCTATGAGATTTATTCAACTTCCTGGTGATTCTCCACCACTTTATGTATCCAAATCAAGCTTCTTACAAAGAGATTCATCCTGGTTTGATTGGAACGACGAAGAAGCTGTGCTATTCCCAAACTGGGAAACTGGAATCACCTGATTTGAAAGTGGGATAACTTCTTCATGCCAACTCCTATGAGATTTATTCAACTTCCTGGTGATTCTCCACCACTTTATGTATCCAAATCAAGCTTCTTACAAAGTGATTCATCCTGGTTTGATTGGAACGACGAAGAAGCTGTGCTATTCCCAAACTGGGAAACTGGAATCACCTGATTTGAAAGTGGGATAACTTCTTCATGCCAACTCCTATGAGATTTATTCAACTTCCTGGTGATTCTCCACCACTTTATGTATCCAAATCAAGCTTCTTACAAAAAGATTCATCCTGGTTTGATTGGAACGACGAAGAAGCTGTGCTATTCCCAAACTGGGAAACTGGAATCACCTGATTTGAAAGTGGGATAACTTCTTCATGCCAACTCCTATGAGATTTATTCAACTTCCTGGTGATTCTCCACCACTTTATGTATCCAAATCAAGCTTCTTACAAAGAGATTCATCCTGGTTTGATTGGAACGACGAAGAAGCTGTGCTATTCCCAAACTGGGAAACTGGAATCACCTGATTTGAAAGTGGGATAACTTCTTCATGCCAACTCCTATGAGATTTATTCAACTTCCTGGTGATTCTCCACCACTTTATGTATCCAAATCAAGCTTCTTACAAGGAGATTCATCGTGGTTTGATTGGAACGACGAAGAAGCTGTGCTATTCCCAAACTGGGAAACTGGAATCACCTGATTTGAAAGGGGGATAACTTCTTCATGCCAACTCCTATGAGATTTATTCAACTTCCTGGTGATTCTCCACCACTTTATGTATCCAAATCAAGCTTCTTACAAAGAGATTCATCCTGGTTTGATTGGAACGACGAAGAAGCTGTGCTATTCCCAAACTGGGAAACTGGAATCACCTGATTTGAAAGTGGGATAACATCTTCATGCCAAGTCCTATGAGATTTATTCAACTTCCTGGTGATTCTCCACCACTTTATGTATCCAAATCAAGCTTCTTACAAAGAGATTCATCCTGGTTTGATTGGAACGACGAAGAAGCTGTGCTATTCCCAAACTGGGAAACTGGAATCACCTGATTTGAAAGTGGGATAACTTCTTCATGTTCTCACCTTATTCAGCCTCTTAACCCTTTTGCTCTCCTTATGTTCTCAACTCCTTTGTGTCTTTACTTCACATGTCTCAACTCATCTCAACACTCCCCCTCAAGCTTAGCTTTGTAAAAGCCTAAGCTTGGATGGCTATGAGATCTTCCTCATTAAAAACCTCACCAAGGAAACCCATTGGGACAAAACCTTGATGAGGGAAAAAGAGTAAAGACCTCACAGCCAAGAGGATCAGCTCCTTCTCTTCCCAAGATCAATGAGGCCCAACCTGATGTGAATGGACTCCATTGTCTTCTGTCTTGCAGCCTTGGTGAACACATCAGCTAACTGATCTTCACTCCTCGTGTAACATGGCAAGATGACTCCTAGGATGATCATTTGCCTCACCTTATGGCAATCAACTTCAATGTGTTTGGTTCTCTCATGAAACACCGAGTTGGATGCAATGTGAATGGCTGCTTGGTTATCACAATGCATTGTCATTGGCGTGGCTTGATCAATCTATGATTTTAGAGAATAAGAAAGGTATTGAGAAGTTTAAGAGAGAGTTAAGAGTGTTTAAGAGAAAGTGTATGAGATTATCATGATGAACTAGAGAGAGAGACTCATGGAATCGTGTTGTTTATTAATCAAGACAGAGTTTACAATATATAGGATCAGATACAAGGGTTTTAGAGAGACTAAGCATGTGAGGTCAAGGATAAATTTGCTTTAATTCAAACTTGATCCAATGGAAGCTGTCACACGTTTTTGGCATCTTGGACCAGGTTCCTTTTGCCTTTACAGCCTGTTCCAGCCTGTGTGGATAAGGCTCAGTCACTCTATCCATCTAAACGGTCATCTCCCTTAAGGTAAATCCCTTTGGCCGTTTACTCCTTTCACGCGGTAACTCCTCTTCTTGGTCGAGTGATGGATTGATCCGGACCGTACGGATGGTACGGCCGGTACGGCCTTGTACGGCCTGATCATTCCCAAGCTCTCCCTCTCTTTGCCTTCACACTATCTCATTCCCAACTCCTTAAGCCATCTTCTCCCATATTGATCAACTCATTTCAACACTCCCCCTCAAGCTTAACTTAGTATCTTAGTTAAGCTTGGAACAACCATGAGATCTTCCTCATTAAAAACCTCACCAAAGAAAACCCATTGGGACAAAACTTTGATGAGGGAAAAAGAGTGAAGAACTCATGGCTAAGGGGATCAGCTCCTTGGTGTAAGATCTATGAGTCCCAATCTGATGTGAATGGACTCCATAGTCTTCTGTCTTGCAGCCTTCGTGAACACATCCGCAAGTTGATCCTCACTCCTTGTATAGCATGGCAAGATTACTCCCAAGACAATCATCTGCCTTACCTTGTGACAATCAACTTCAATGTGCTTGGTTCTCTCATGGAAGACTGAGTTGGTTGCAATGTGTATAGCAGCCTGGTTGTCGCAATGCATGGTCATTGGAGTGGATTGAATAATCTCCAAGTGCTTCAGTATCCCTTTGATCCATACAAGCTCATTAGTCAGCTTTAGCATGGCTCGGTATTCAGCTTCAGCACTTGAGCATGAGACCACCTTCTGCTTCTTACTCTTCCAAGTTACTAAGTTCCCTCCAATGAATGTGCAGTAGCCGGTTGTGGACCTTCTATCTGCTCTATCTCCTGCCCAATCAGCGTCACAATATCCCACCACTTCAGTACTCTTGTTGCATCCCATCCATACTCCAAGGCTTGATGTCCCGTTCAGATACAAGAGGAGTCTCTCCACCATGCGCCAGTGATGTTCCTTTGGGACTTGCATATGCTGGCTCACTTGATTCACAGCAAAGCATATGTCTGGTCTTGTGATGGTGAGATAGATGAGCTTCCCTACCAGCTTCCTGTATAGCTTTGGATCATGAAAGGCCTTGCTATCTTCAACCTCCCCCTCACGTGGAATCTTGTATCCATCTTCAAGAGGCATCTTTGCTGTCTTATCTCCTTGTATACCTGCATCTTTCAAAAGATCAAGTGTATACTTCCTTTGGGAAATGAATAATCCTTCCTTAGATCTACACAACTCAATTCCAAGGAAGTATTTCATTTCTCCTAAGTCTTTGATTTCAAACACAGATTTCAAAAACTCCTTTGTGGCTTTTATACCAGCCTTATCACTACCAGTTATTATAATGTCATCAACATATACAAGTAGGCAAATGATACCTGAGGGTGTAGTGAGAGTGAAGAGAGTGTGATCCAGTTCAGACTTCTTGAACCCACGTCCGTTTAAAGTAGTACTCAATTTGTTGTACCATGCTCTAGGAGATTGCTTTAATCCATAGATGGCCTTCTTGAGTCTCAATACATTTCCAGGTTTCACAAGATGCACTAGACCTGGTGGGGGATGCATATACACTTCATCTTCTAGCTCTCCTTGAAGAAAGGCATTCTTTACATCCATCTGCCAAAGCTCCCACTCAAGATTCACAGCAAGGGACAATACAATCCTTATAGTATGTAGCTTGGCAACAGGAGCAAAGGTATCAATGTAGTCTTCCCCATATGTTTGAGTGTATCCTCTAGCCACCAGTCTAGTCTTCTTTCTCTCAATAGTTCCATCAGGTAGATACTTGATAGTGAATATCCATTTGCTTGTTACTGCCTTCTTCCCCTTTGGTAATTCACTTTCAAACCAAGTGTCATTCTTTATCATAGCATTAGCTTCATCACCCACTGATTCTTTCCAATCTTCATGTAGCATTGCTTCTTCATATGACCTTGGTACACTACTTTCATCTAAGCTTGTAATGAAAGCGCAATGTTCCTTTGGGTAACTGGCAAAGGAACACACAGCTTGAGAGGGATGCTTCACAGCTTGAGCATTGTAGTACACTCTCGTGTTTACCCAGTTGGAAGCATCCTTCTTCAACCGTGTGCTTCTCCTTAATGGAACTGGTTCCACCTCTACCTGGTTCCACCTCTACCACCGTAGGCTGAACCACTTCTCCTTCTACTTCATCTGGTTCCACTTCTTGAATGGGTTCTTCCTCGTTTTGTATCACACCTTGATCATGACCATCTGAGTCTTGATCTTCATGATCTTCAGGCTCAGCCTCATTTCCCCCCTCATGATCATGGTGTGATGATTCTTCAGCTTCATTAGCCTTTGTTGGTTGCTGATCCTGGGACATGTTGATTCCAAGTCCTTCCAGCACCAGCCTGAGACTTGTAGCTCGATCAGATGGTTGAGACAAATCTTCAAGATCTTCCCACTTTCTATCTCCATAAAAGCTCTTATCCTCCAAGAACTTAACATCTCTAGACACCAGAACTCTCCTGGCTTCTGAATCATAGCATTTGTATCCCTTTTGTGATGTTGAGTAGCCAATAAACATGGCTCTTGTGCTCTTTGCTTCTAGCTTATTCCTTAGCTCCCCGGGTACAAGTACAAAGCACACGCATCCAAAGACCCTCAAGTGATCCAGCACCGGTTTGCTTCTGTTTAGAACTTCATAAGGTGACTGATCCTCCAAGATCTTGGTTGGTATCCTATTGATCAGATAACAAGCCGAGATCACAGCATCACTCCAGAATCTTTTAGGCACGCTTGTGTGAAACATCATAGACCTTGCCACCTCCATCAGGTGTCTATTCTTTCTCTCAGCCACACCATTCTGTTGAGGAGTGTATGGACAACTTGTCTGATGTAGGATCCCATGTTGAGCTAGATGACTCTTGAATGCATTACCAGTATATTCTCCACCATTATCAGACCTGAAAATCTTAATCTTGGCTTTATACTGGTTAGATACATAAGCTTGGAAGTTTTTAAATGCATCAAGAACCCTATCCTTTGTTTTAATGAGTGTTATCCAGGTGTATTTAGATTTTTCATCTATAAATGTGACAAAGTACTTGTAATTATCTCTAGATAAGCAGGGAGCAGTCCATACATCAGAGTGAACAAGATCAAAACACTTATCATAGATAGTAGTAGATCTTTTAAACACAGTCTTACAATGTTTTCCCAAGATACAAGCCTCACAATCATTATTTTTAAACATGACACCTGGTAACATTAAGCTTAAGGCTCTAACATGTGGATGTCCTAGCCTAGAGTGCCATAATGCTCCTTTACTTAAAACAGAACTCAGCAAACAACTAGAAATGGGGTTAATATCCTCAAGTACATAAAGATCCCCCTTGGTTACTCCTTGTCCAATCAACTCATTGCTCTCAATATCCTGAAATGTCACATTGTTAGGACTAAAGATAACATTGCATTGAAGATCATTGGTACATCTTTTAACAGATAAGAGATTAGAAGTGAATTCAGGCATGTAAAATGCCTTAGAGTTCTTATCAAATAGCTTTAAGTCTCCTACACCTTTAATAGGAATTCTGTCTCCATTTGCAATCATTACATGTCCATGAGCAGGTTCTATGTTTTTAATTAAGCTATCATCACTAATCATGTGATGAGATGCACCAGAGTCAACAATCAATGGTTTTATTCCCCTAGCTAGGTGAGTTCTAGGTGATTCATTTCTCAGTTTCAATTCCTCAATGATATCTATCAACCTATTCTCAGTCCTAGGCATCATATGAGCAGTGTAAGAGTAACCAAGAGTATTTCCGAATGTACCAGACTCCTTAAGAGCTTTGATGAGGGCATCAATGTCAGATTTGCGAATCACTTCATGCTCCAAACTCTTTGTGGCCGTGTAGTGAGTTGCCATTGCCTTTCCTGCGCTTTCACCCACTTGTGCACTTGAGCCTGCTCCTGATGGACCGGCTTCACTTGCTTCAGTAGACAGGTTAGCTCTGGCTTCTCGGTCTTTGTTGAACTTGGCCGGTTTGAGATGGGGATGAAGGATCCAGCACTGGCTCCTCTTGTGTCCCAACCTCTTGCAGTGATCACAATTGCCTCCAAACCTCCTCTCATCACCATACTTCCTCTCATCAGTCTTGTATGCTGCACGGTTAGCTTGTGCTCCTTCCTCAGCCTTGTTGGCTAGAGCTAAGTCTCCCTTGCTTCCGAAGAGTCCAAGTGACCCTTCCTCCTTCTGGAGTTGCGCACACACTTCCTCCATAGATGGTAGATTTGGCATCCTCAACATGTGCTTGATCACATCATTGAATGGAGGATCCAACGTCAACAGCAATCCAAACACCTGATCCTGCTCCCTCCTCTCCGTGAGTAGCTCTTGATCATTAGTGCTTGGCCTCAACGATTCAAGCTCAGACCACAACGATCTATACTTGCCCAAATGCTTGGTGAACTCCTCTCCATCTTGTACCAGCGTGTTGATAGCTTTCTTGATCTCATACACACGGCTCAGATTTGTAATGTTCCCAAAAGTCTTTTGGAGTACCTCCCACAGGTGTTTTGGAGTCTCGCAGTAGCTGTAGGCTTCCAAGAGATGTTCTTCAAGTGATCCTTGCAGCACAGATAGCACCATCAAGTCATCTTGAATCCACTTCTTTCCATCAGCAACCGCGAGCTCTCTTCCACCTTCTTCCTCACTGGCCACAGGTGCTGGAGCTCCATCTGTGATGTGATCCCATAACCCTAGCCTCCCAATGGCTGTCTTCACAAGCCTAGACCACAACAGGTAGTTTCCCCCACCCTTGAGTGAAATCGGAACCGTAATGACCTTGTTTCCTCCCATCTTGATTTGCTTGAACTTTGTTTAGAATCTCACAAGAAATAACTTTTATCTGAAGCTGAAGAACAAGAAATCTCAATACCACAGCCAACCTGGCTCTGATACCATATGATTTTAGAGAATAGGAAAGGTATTGAGAAGTTTAAGAGAGAGTTAAGAGTGTTTAAGAGAAAGTGTATGAGATTATCATGATGAACTAGAGAGAGAGACTCATGGAATCGTGTTGTTTATTAATCAAGACAGAGTTTACAATATATAGGATCAGATACAAGGGTTTTAGAGAGACTAAGCATGTGAGGTCAAGGATAAGGTTGCTTTAATTCAAACTTGATCCAATGGAAGCTGTCACACGTTTTTGGCATCTTGGACCAGGTTCCTTTTGCCTTTACAGCCTGTTCCAGCCTGTGTGGATAAGGCTCAGTCACTCTATCCATCTAAACGGTCATCTCCCTTAAGGTAAATCCCTTTGGCCGTTTACTCCTTTCACGCGGTAACTCCTCTTCTTGGTCGAGTGATGGATTGATCCGGACCGTACGGATGGTACGGCCGGTACGGCCTTGTACGGCCTGATCATTCCCAAGCTCTCCCTCTCTTTGCCTTCACACTATCTCATTCCCAACTCCTTAAGCCATCTTCTCCCATATTGATCAACTCATTTCAACACAATCTCCAAATGCTTCAAGATGCCTTTGATCCATACCAACTCGTTGGTAAGCTTCAGCATAGCTCTATACTCAGCTTCTGCGCTTGAGCAAGAGACCACCTTCTGCTTCTTACTCTTCCATGTCACCAAGTTGCCTCCAATGAATGTGCAATAGCCTGTGGTTGATCTCCTGTCTGTTCTATCACCAGCCCAATCTGCATCACAGTATCCAACCACTTCAGAGCTTCCATTGCAACCCATCCATACTCCTTGATCAGGTGAGCCATTGAGATACATCAAGATCCTCTCCACCATGCGCCAATGATGCTCCTTAGGAACTTGCATGTGTTGACTCACCTGATTCACAGCAAAACAAATGTCAGGTCTAGTTATGGTAAGATAAATCAATTTGCCAACTAGTTTTCTATAGAGTTTAGGATCCTGATAAGGTTTGCTGTCTTCAATCTCCCCCTCTCGTGGGACTTTGTAGCCATCCTCCATAGGCATCCTTGCAGTCTTGCCTCCATAAGCACCTGCACCTTTCAAAAGATCAAGTGTATACTTCCTTTGGGACATGAATAAACCTTCCTTGGATCTACATATCTCAATTCCAAGAAAGTATTTCATTTCACCCAAATCTTTAATCTCAAACATGGATTTAATGAACTCCTTGGTTGCTATGATACCTTCCTTATCACTTCCTGTGATAATGATATCATCAACATACACAAGAAGTGCAATCATACCTGAGGGAGTTGTGAGTGTGAAGAGAGTGTGGTCTAGTTCAGACTTCTTGAAGCCACGGCCATTCAGAGTAGTGCTCAGCTTGTTGTACCAAGCCCTTGGTGATTGCTTCAGCCCATAGATAGCTTTCTTCAATCTTAACACATTCCCTTTCTTCACTAAGTGTTCCAGGCCTGGAGGTGGATGCATATATACTTCATCCTCAAGTTCACCTTGTAAGAATGCATTCTTCACATCCATTTGCCATAACCCCCATCCAAGATTCACAGCCAAGCTTAATACAATCCTTATTGTATGTAGTTTAGCTACTGGTGCAAAGGTTTCTATGTAATCTTCTCCATAAGTTTGAGTGAAACCTCTTGCTACTAGCCTTGACTTCTTCCTCTCAACCTTTCCATCAGCCTTATACTTGATTGTGAATATCCATTTACTACTCACAGCCTTCTTCCCTTTTGGTAACTCACTCTCATACCATGTATCATTCTTGATCATGGCTCCTGCCTCAGCTCCAACTGATTCCTTCCATTCTTTATCCATGATTGCTTCTTCATAGCTTCTTGGAATATAGTTCTCATCCAAGTTAACCATGAACGCACAATGTTCTTCAGGGTATTGAGCAAAGGAACACACAACTTGAGAAGGATCCTCCACAGCTTGGGCATTGTAGTACACTCGCGTGTTTACCCAAGAGGAAGGATCCTTTCTAAGCCTTGTGCTTCTCCTCAATACAGGTTGTTCTTGCACTTGAACCTGCTCATCTTGTATATGCGGTTCTTGTGCTTCACTGTGATGTTCTTCATCTCCTTGGTCTTGCTCACCTTGATGATGAGAACCTGAGTTGAACTCTTCTCCTTCTTCACTCAAGCCGACTCCTTCTTGGCCATTTTCTTGAGTTTCAGGTTCACTTCCCCCCTCATGATCAAGGTGAGGTGTTTGAGCAGCTCTTCTTGGTTCATTTGAGCTCTCTTCTGGTTGTCTACTTCTTGTGGACTGATCCTGATTCATCTTGATACCAAGACCTTCCAAAATCATTCTTAAGACTCCAGCCTTATCTGATGTAAGATCCCTCAAGTCTTCTTGATTCTTCTCTTCATAGTATCCTCTTTCTTCAATGAACTTCACATCTCTAGATACAAGTACCCTTCTAGCTTCTGGATCATAACACTTATATCCTTTTTGAGTTGTTGAGTAGCCAATGAACATTGCCTTTCTGCTTCTTGCTTCTAGCTTGTTCCTCAACTCTCCTGGTACCAACACATAACACAAGCATCCAAACACTCTCATATATGTCAAAGATGGCTTGCGCTGGTTCAGTACCTCAAATGGTGCTTGATCCTTCAATACCCTTGTAGGTATTCGGTTGATTAGATAGCAAGCAGTGGATACAGCATCACTCCAGAATCTCTTAGGTACATTAGCTTGGAACATTAATGACCGAGCCACCTCCATCAAGTGCCTGTTCTTCCTCTCAGCTACACCATTCTGTTGTGGTGTGTAGGGGCAGCTTGTTTGATGAAGTATTCCATGATGATCTAGATGGCTTTTGAACGCATAGCTTGTGTATTCTCCTCCATTATCTGATCTCAAAATTTTAATCTTAGCATGATAATGGTTAGTCACATAAGCTTGAAAGTTCTTGAATGCATCTATCACCCTATCTTTTGATGGAATTAGTGTTAACCAGGTGTATTTAGATTTTTCATCAATGAATGTGACAAAGTACTTATGATTATCTCTAGAGAAACTAGGTGCAGTCCACACATCAGTATGAATCAAATCAAAGCAATTTTCATAAACAGTAGATGTTCTTGGAAACACATTCTTACAATGCTTGCCTAAAATGCAAGCTTCACACTTATCATTTTCAAAAACCACACCTGGTAACATCAAGTTTAAAGCCCTCTCATGGGGATGACCTAGTCTAGCATGCCACAATGCATTTTTATTCAAACTAGAAGCAGAAGTAAATGAGCAGTTATGATTGGAAACAGGATCAAGCTTCTCAAGCATATATAACTCTCCCTTTGTAACTCCTTTTCCAATCAATTGGCTGCTTTCAATATCCTGAAACTTCACATCATTAGGACTGAATATAACATTGCAATTCAAATCAGTAGTGCATTTCTTAACTGAAAGTAGATTTGATGTGAATTCAGGAATATAAAATGCTCTAGTAGTCTTATCAAATAGCTTTAAGTTTCCTATTCCCTTAATAGGTATCTTATCTCCATTTGCAATCATCACACATCCATTAGTAGGTTCTATGTCTTTAATCAGGTTGGTGTCACTAATCATATGATGAGATGCACCTGAATCTATAATCAATGGTTTGGATGCATTGCTAGCATGATGGCAGATACATTTTGATCTATATGCATTCATCCTAGCATTTCTATCAATGCACTGCTCAATTCCAGCCTTACTATCATTCCTAGCAATCTCAGCCTTACTGTGAGTCATTTCTATAGTCCTAGCAATCATAGAAGCACCAAATGAATACCCATGAATGTTACCATTATCCTTGAGCATTTTGATGAGTGCATCCATCTCGGACCTCCTGATGAAGTCTTGATCATTGCCTCGGGGGTTGATGGCTCCAGTATAGGTCACCAAAGCTTTTCCATTTCCTTCACGGTTCTCCACTTCAGTTCCTCGGTTGGATGGCCCTGCTCCACTTGATCCTTCAGTCATGTGAGCTCTTGCCTCTTTCTCCTTTATGAACTTAGCCGGCTTCAAGTGGGGATGGAGTATCCAGCACTGAATCTTCTTGTGCCCATACCTCTTGCAATGATCACAATTCCCATTGAACTTCTCATACTTGTTGTAGCCAGCTTTGTTGGCTTGAGGAGGTTCTTCACGGTCAGATTGCACAGCATTTGCAAGAGATAAGTCTCCCTTGCCTCCAAACAAGCCCATTGAGCCCTGCTCCCTTTGTATCTGAGCACACACCTCCTCAAGGTCAGGTAACTTCTCGGACCTTAGCATGTGCTGAATGAGACCATTGTAGCTTGCGTTCAATGTGAGCAGCAACCCAAAGACCTTGTCCTGCTCACGCCTCTCATTTAGAAGCTCTGGATCAACTGTGCTTGGCCTCAACATCTCCAGCTCAGACCACAGTGTCCTGAACCTCCCCAAATGCTTTGTAAACTCCATGTCATCTTGGGTTAACTCGTTGATTGCCTTCTTGACTTCAAACACTCGGTTCAGGTTAGAAACATTTCCATACACCTTCTTCAGAGTGTCCCACAGCTCCTTGGCTGTCTCACAGTAGCTATAAGCATCTAGGATAGCCGGTTCCAAAGAGGCATGAAGGACTAACATCACCATCATGTCTTCTTGTTGCCACTTCTCCACAACACTCTCCTCGGAGCTCTCTGCGTCACCCTCTTGAGTAATCGCCCTTGGAGCTTCACCAGCTGTGATATGCTTCCACAAACCCTTGCTTCCCACAGCAGTCTTCACCATCCTAGACCAGACTAGGTAGTTGCTTCCTTTGAATGTCACCGCGACCTTCATCTTCATAACACTTTCCATCTTGAACAGCTTGACGTCTACAGCTTGAACAAACGACTAGATCTTGTACTGAGAACCCACACTGCCCTCTAGAACACAGATTTACCCTTGAGTCTTCAAATGAACCTCCCACGGATCACCAAGACACACGCAAAGTACCTTGAGCTTTTGAACTCTCAAGAAACTCTCAAACACACTCACTTGTTCTCTTAAAGTTTCAAACTTGAATCCTTTAAGAGAGTCACTCACGAACTCAGATTTTAATCAACCTGGCTCTGATACCATATGAGATTTAAGGATGTAAATGATTATCTGAGTTTAGAAAGGATTATAGAAGAGAATAAGAGATTAAGAGACAGATTAGAGACTAATGGAGAATCATAATGAAATGAGTATAGAGTATGAGATTTAAGGATGTAAATGATTATCTGAGTTTAGAAAGGATTATAGAAGAGAATAAGAGATTAAGAGACAGATTAGAGACTAATGGAGAATCATAATGAAATGAGTATAGAGAGAGATTGTTTAGAACTGTCTAATCTTTATTAATGGTCTTGAGTTACAATATATAATAAGGTGAGCTTAGGGTTTCGATCATAAAGGATAAGGAAAGCATGTGAAGTCAAAAGGAGGAGGAGCCTATATTTGAATCCGGCCAATGAGCTTCTCCAAGTGTGTGAGGCATCTAGCATCTTCCCATAGATGCTGTTTACTTTCCAGTCCATGCCAGACTGTCAGTCCGCGCCTCATCCCTTCTCCCTCCGCGGTCTTATCCACTCCAAAGCTTATCCTCCTCTCCACTAAGTTACCTTGGTAACTTATCTTTACCTTGGTGAGTTTGGTTGATGTCCTATGTACGGATGGTACGGCTTGTACGGCCTTGTACGGATCACTCAACCCAAACTCATCTCTTCTTCCATACTTCATCTCTTCCTCTAATGCCTTAACTCCCTTAGCTCCTCTTCTCATATACTTAACTCTGATCAACACTCCCCCTCAAGCTTAGCTTTGTGAAAGCCTAAGCTTGGATGGCTATGAGATCTTCCTCATTAAAAACCTCACCAAGGAAAACCCATTGGGACAAAACCTTGATGAGGGAAAAAGAGTAAAGACCTCACAGCCAAGAGGATCAGCTCCTTCTCTTCCCAAGATCAATGAGGCCCAACCTGATGTGAATGGACTCCATTGTCTTCTGTCTTGCAGCCTTGGTGAACACATCAGCCAACTGATCTTCACTCCTCGTGTAACATGGCAAGATGACTCCTAGAATGATCATTTGCCTCACCTTGTGGCAATCAACTTCAATGTGCTTGGTTCTCTCATGAAACACCGAGTTGGATGCAATGTGAATGGCTGCTTGGTTATCACAATGCATTGTCATTGGCGTGGCTTGATCAATCTCCAAATGCTTCAAGATGCCTTTGATCCATACCAACTCGTTGGTAAGCTTCAGCATAGCTCTATACTCAGCTTCTGCGCTTGAGCAAGAGACCACCTTCTGCTTCTTACTCTTCCATGTCACCAAGTTGCCTCCAATGAATGTGCAATAGCCTGTGGTTGATCTCCTGTCTGCTCTATCACCAGCCCAATCTGCATCACAGTATCCCACCACTTCAGTGCTTCCATTGCAACCCATCCATACTCCTTGATCAGGTGAGCCGTTGAGATACATCAAGATCCTCTCCACCATGCGCCAATGATGCTCCTTAGGAACTTGCATGTGTTGACTCACCTGATTCACAGCAAAACAAATGTCAGGTCTAGTTATGGTAAGATAAATCAATTTGCCAACTAGTTTTCTATAGAGTTTAGGATCCTGATAAGGTTTGCTGTCTTCAATCTCCCCCTCTCGTGGGACTTTGTAGCCATCCTCCATAGGCATCCTTGCAGTCTTGCCTCCATAAGCACCTGCACCTTTCAAAAGATCAAGTGTATACTTCCTTTGGGACATGAATAAACCTTCCTTGGATCTACATATCTCAATTCCAAGAAAGTATTTCATTTCTCCCAAATCTTTAATCTCAAACATGGATTTAATGAACTCCTTGGTTGCTATGATACCTTCCTTATCACTTCCTGTGATAATGATATCATCAACATACACAAGAAGTGCAATCATACCTGAGGGAGTTGTGAGTGTGAAGAGAGTGTGGTCTAGTTCAGACTTCTTGAAGCCACGGCCATTCAGAGTAGTGCTCAGCTTGTTGTACCAAGCCCTTGGTGATTGCTTCAGCCCATAGATAGCTTTCTTCAATCTTAACACATTCCCTTTCTTCACTAAGTGTTCCAGGCCTGGAGGTGGATGCATATATACTTCATCCTCAAGTTCACCTTGTAAGAATGCATTCTTCACATCCATTTGCCATAACCCCCATCCAAGATTCACAGCCAAGCTTAATACAATCCTTATTGTATGTAGTTTAGCTACTGGTGCAAAGGTTTCTATGTAATCTTCTCCATAAGTTTGAGTGAAACCTCTTGCTACTAGCCTTGACTTCTTCCTCTCAACCTTTCCATCAGCCTTATACTTGATTGTGAATATCCATTTACTACTCACAGCCTTCTTCCCTTTTGGTAACTCACTCTCATACCATGTATCATTCTTGATCATGGCTCCTGCCTCAGCTCCAACTGATTCCTTCCATTCTTTATCCATGATTGCTTCTTCATAGCTTCTTGGAATATAGTTCTCATCCAAGTTAACCATGAACGCACAATGTTCTTCAGGGTATTGAGCAAAGGAACACACAACTCGAGAAGGATCCTCCACAGCTTGGGCATTGTAGTACACTCGCGTGTTTACCCAAGAGGAAGGATCCTTTCTAATCCTTGTGCTTCTCCTCAATACAGGTTGTTCTTGCACTTGAACCTGCTCATCTTGTATATGCGGTTCTTGTGCTTCACTGTGATGTTCTTCATCTCCTTGGTCTTGCTCACCTTGATGATGAGAACCTGAGTTGAACTCTTCTCCTTCTTCACTCAAGCCGACTCCTTCTTGGCCATTTTCTTGAGTTTCAGGTTCACTTCCCCCCTCATGATCAAGGTGAGGTGTTTGAGCAGCTCTTCTTGGTTCATTTGAGCTCTCTTCTGGTTGTCTACTTCTTGTGGACTGATCCTGATTCATCTTGATACCAAGACCTTCCAAAATCACTCTTAAGACTCCAGCCTTATCTGATGTAAGATCCCTCAAGTCTTCTTGATTCTTCTCTTCATAGTATCCTCTTTCTTCAATGAACTTCACATCTCTAGATACAAGTACCCTTCTAGCTTCTGGATCATAACACTTATATCCTTTTTGAGTTGTTGAGTAGCCAATGAACATTGCCTTTCTGCTTCTTGCTTCTAGCTTGTTCCTCAACTCTCCTGGTACCAACACATAACACAAGCATCCAAACACTCTCATATATGTCAAAGATGGCTTGCGCTGGTTCAGTACCTCAAATGGTGCTTGATCCTTCAATACCCTTGTAGGTATTCGGTTGATTAGATAGCAAGCAGTGGATACAGCATCACTCCAGAATCTTTTAGGTACATTAGCTTGGAACATTAATGACCGAGCCACCTCCATCAAGTGCCTGTTCTTCCTCTCAGCTACACCATTCTGTTGTGGTGTGTAGGGCAGCTTGTTTGATGAAGTATTCCATGATGATCTAGATGGCTTTTGAACGCATAGCTTGTGTATTCTCCTCCATTATCTGATCTCAAAATTTTAATCTTAGCATGATAATGGTTAGTCACATAAGCTTGAAAGTTCTTGAATGCATCTATCACCCTATCTTTTGATGGAATTAGTGTTAACCAGGTGTATTTAGATTTTTCATCAATGAATGTGACAAAGTACTTATGATTATCTCTAGAGAAACTAGGTGCAGTCCACACATCAGTATGAATCAAATCAAAGCAATTTTCATAAACAGTAGATGTTCTTGGAAACACATTCTTACAATGCTTGCCTAAAATGCAAGCTTCACACTTATCATTTTCAAAAACCACACCTGGTAACATCAAGTTTAAAGCCCTCTCATGGGGATGACCTAGTCTAGCATGCCACAATGCATTTTTATTCAAACTAGAAGCAGAAGTAAATGAGCAGTTATGATTGGAAACAGGATCAAGCTTCTCAAGCATATATAACTCTCCCTTTGTAACTCCTTTTCCAATCAATTGGCTGCTTTCAATATCCTGAAACTTCACATCATTAGGACTGAATATAACATTGCAATTCAAATCAGTAGTGCATTTCTTAACTGAAAGTAGATTTGATGTGAATTCAGGAATATAAAATGCTCTAGTAGTCTTATCAAATAGCTTTAAGTTTCCTATTCCCTTAATAGGTATCTTATCTCCATTTGCAATCATCACACATCCATTAGTAGGTTCTATGTCTTTAATCAGGTTGGTGTCACTAATCATATGATGAGATGCACCTGAATCTATAATCAATGGTTTGGATGCATTGCTAGCATGATGGCAGATACATTTTGATCTATATGCATTCATCCTAGCATTTCTATCAATGCACTGCTCAATTCCAGCCTTACTATCATTCCTAGCAATCTCAGCCTTACTGTGAGTCATTTCTATAGTCCTAGCAATCATAGAAGCACCAAATGAATACCCATGAATGTTACCATTATCCTTGAGCATTTTGATGAGTGCATCCATCTCGGACCTCCTGATGAAGTCTTGATCATTGCCTCGGGGGTTGATGGCTCCAGTATAGGTCACCAAAGCTTTTCCATTTCCTTCACGGTTCTCCACTTCAGTTCCTCGGTTGGATGGCCCTGCTCCACTTGATCCTTCAGTCATGTGAGCTCTTGCCTCTTTCTCCTTTATGAACTTAGCCGGCTTCAAGTGGGGATGGAGTATCCAGCACTGAATCTTCTTGTGCCCATACCTCTTGCAATGATCACAATTCCCATTGAACTTCTCATACTTGTTGTAGCCAGCTTTGTTGGCTTGAGGAGGTTCTTCACGGTCAGATTGCACAGCATTTGCAAGAGATAAGTCTCCCTTGCCTCCAAACAAGCCCATTGAGCCCTGCTCCCTTTGTATCTGAGCACACACTTCCTCAAGGTCAGGTAACTTCTCGGACCTTAGCATGTGCTGAATGAGACCATTGTAGCTTGCGTTCAATGTGAGCAGCAACCCAAAGACCTTGTCCTGCTCACGCCTCTCATTTAGAAGCTCTGGATCAACTGTGCTTGGCCTCAACATCTCCAGCTCAGACCACAGTGTCCTGAACCTCCCCAAATGCTTTGTAAACTCCATGTCATCTTGGGTTAACTCGTTGATTGCCTTCTTGACTTCAAACACTCGGTTCAGGTTAGAAACATTTCCATACACCTTCTTCAGAGTGTCCCACAGCTCCTTGGCTGTCTCACAGTAGCTATAAGCATCTAGGATAGCCGGTTCCAAAGAGCCATGAAGGACTGACATCACCATCATGTCTTCTTGTTGCCACTTCTCCACAACACTCTCCTCGGAGCTCTCTGCGTCACCCTCTTGAGTAATCGCCCTTGGAGCTTCACCAGCTGTGATATGCTTCCACAAACCCTTGCTTCCCACAGCAGTCTTCACCATCCTAGACCAGACTAGGTAGTTGCTTCCTTTGAATGTCACCGCGACCTTCATCTTCATAACACTTTCCATCTTGAACAGCTTGACGTCTACAGCTTGAACAAACGACTAGATCTTGTACTGAGAACCCACACTGCCCTCTAGAACACAGATTTACCCTTGAGTCTTCAAATGAACCTCCCACGGATCACCAAGACACACGCAAAGTACCTTGAGCTTTTGAACTCTCAAGAAACTCTCAAACACACTCACTTGTTCTCTTAAAGTTTCAAACTTGAATCCTTAAGAGAGTCACTCACGAACTCAGATTTTAATCAACCTGGCTCTGATACCATATGAGATTTAAGGATGTAAATGATTATCTGAGTTTAGAAAGGATTATAGAAGAGAATAAGAGATTAAGAGACAGATTAGAGACTAATGGAGAATCATAATGAAATGAGTATAGAGAGAGATTGTTTAGAACTGTCTAATCTTTATATAATGGTCTTGAGTTACAATATATATATAAGGTGAGCTTAGGGTTTCGATCATAAAGGATAAGGAAAGCATGTGAAGTCAAAAGGAGGAGGAGCCTATATTTGAATCGGCCAATGAGCTTCTCCAAGTGTGTGAGGCATCTAGCATCTTCCCATAGATGCTGTTTACTTTCCAGTCCATGCCAGACTGTCAGTCCGCGCCTCATCCCTTCTCCCTCCGCGGTCTTATCCACTCCAAAGCTTATCCTCCTCTCCACTAAGTTACCTTGGTAACTTATCTTTACCTTGGTGAGTTTGGTTGATGTCCTATGTACGGATGGTACGGCTTGTACGGCCTTGTACGGATCACTCAACCCAAACTCATCTCTTCTTCCATACTTCATCTCTTCCTCTAATGCCTTAACTCCCTTAGCTCCTCTTCTCATATACTTAACTCTGATCAACATAGAGAGAGATTGTTTAGAACTGTCTAATCTTTATTAAGGGATGAGATTACATATATATAGGTCCATACACTTAGGGTTTTCGAAATCATAAGCATGTAGAGTCAAAGGGGAGCCTAAGCTTTAATTTGAACCGGCCAATGGGTGTCTCCACACGTTTGAAGCATCTTTCTTATCCAAGACCAGATGCTCTTCCTTTCCAGCCCTTGCCAGCCTGTCCTAGCTGTCAAGCCGTGCCTTCCTTATCCTCTCAACGTTCGGATAAGGTCTTGGCCGAGTGTAACTTCTCCTCAGTACATCAGAGTTACTTGGATAGTTACTTGACCGCTTTCACCTTGTACGGCCTGGTCACTTGTACGGCCTGGTACGGCCTCTCCATCCGTACCATCCCCTTCACCTTATTCAGCCTCTTAACCCTTTTGCTCTCCTTATGTTCTCAACTCCTTTGTGTCTTTACTTCACATGTCTCAACTCATCTCAACAGAATCACCTGATTTGAAAGTGGGATAACTTCTTCATGCCAACTCCTATGAGATTTATTCAAATTCCTGGTGATTCTCCACCACTTTATGTATCCAAATCAAGCTTCTTACAAGGAGATTCATCCTGGTTTGATTGGAACGACGAAGAAGCTGTGCTATTCCCAAACTGGGAAACTGGAATCACCTGATTTGAAAGGGGGATAACTTCTTCATGCCAACTCCTATGAGATTTATTCAACTTCCTGGTGATTCTCCACCACTTTATGTATCCAAATCAAGCTTCTTACAAAGAGATTCATCCTGGTTTGATTGGAACGACGAAGAAGCTGTGCTATTCCCAAACTGGGAAACTGGAATCACCTGATTTGAAAGTGGGATAACTTCTTCATGCCAACTCCTATGAGATTTATTCAACTTCCTGGTGATTCTCCACCACTTTATGTATCCAAATCAAGCTTCTTACAAAGTGATTCATCCTGGTTTGATTGGAACGACGAAGAAGCTGTGCTATTCCCAAACTGGGAAACTGGAATCACCTGATTTGAAAGTGGGATAACTTCTTCATGCCAACTCCTATGAGATTTATTCAACTTCCTGGTGATTCTCCACCACTTTATGTATCCAAATCAAGCTTCTTACAAAGAGATTCATCCTGGTTTGATTGGAACGACGAAGAAGCTGTGCTATTCCCAAACTGGGAAACTGGAATCACCTGATTTGAAAGTGGGATAACTTCTTCATGCCAACTCCTATGAGATTTATTCAACTTCCTGGTGATTCTCCACCACTTTATGTATCCAAATCAAGCTTCTTACAAAGAGATTCATCCTGGTTTGATTGGAACGACGAAGAAGCTGTGCTATTCCCAAACTGGGAAACTGGAATCACCTGATTTGAAAGTGGGATAACTTCTTCATGCCAACTCCTATGAGATTTATTCAACTTCCTGGTGATTCTCCACCACTTTATGTATCCAAATCAAGCTTCTTACAAAGTGATTCATCCTGGTTTGATTGGAACGACGACGAAGCTGTGCTATTCCCAAACTGGGAAACTGGAATCACCTGATTTGAAAGTGGGATAACTTCTTCATGCCAACTCCTATGAGATTTATTCAACTTCCTGGTGATTCTCCACCACTTTATGTATCCAAATCAAGCTTCTTACAAAGAGATTCATCCTGGTTTGATTGGAACGACGAAGAAGCTGTGCTATTCCCAAACTGGGAAACTGGAATCACCTGATTTGAAAGTGGGATAACTTCTTCATGCCAACTCCTATGAGATTTATTCAACTTCCTGGTGATTCTCCACCACTTTATGTATCCAAATCAAGCTTCTTACAAAGAGATTCATCCTGGTTTGATTGGAACGACGAAGAAGCTGTGCTATTCCCAAACTGGGAAACTGGAATCACCTGATTTGAAAGTGGGATAACTTCTTCATGCCAACTCCTATGAGATTTATTCAACTTCCTGGTGATTCTCCACCACTTTATGTATCCAAATCAAGCTTCTTACAAAGTGATTCATCCTGGTTTGATTGGAACGACGAAGAAGCTGTGCTATTCCCAAACTGGGAAACTGGAATCACCTGATTTGAAAGTGGGATAACTTCTTCATGCCAACTCCTATGAGATTTATTCAACTTCCTGGTGATTCTCCACCACTTTATGTATCCAAATCAAGCTTCTTACAAAGAGATTCATCCTGGTTTGATTGGAACGACGAAGAAGCTGTGCTATTCCCAAACTGGGAAACTGGAATCACCTGATTTGAAAGTGGGATAACTTCTTCATGCCAACTCCTATGAGATTTATTCAACTTCCTGGTGATTCTCCACCACTTTATGTATCCAAATCAAGCTTCTTACAAAGAGATTCATCCTGGTTTGATTGGAACGACGAAGAAGCTGTGCTATTCCCAAACTGGGAAACTGGAATCACCTGATTTGAAAGTGGGATAACTTCTTCATGCCAACTCCTATGAGATTTATTCAACTTCCTGGTGATTCTCCACCACTTTATGTATCCAAATCAAGCTTCTTACAAAGTGATTCATCCTGGTTTGATTGGAACGACGAAGAAGCTGTGCTATTCCCAAACTGGGAAACTGGAATCACCTGATTTGAAAGTGGGATAACTTCTTCATGCCAACTCCTATGAGATTTATTCAACTTCCTGGTGATTCTCCACCACTTTATGTATCCAAATCAAGCTTCTTACAAAGAGATTCATCCTGGTTTGATTGGAACGACGAAGAAGCTGTGCTATTCCCAAACTGGGAAACTGGAATCACCTGATTTGAAAGTGGGATAACTTCTTCATGCCAACTCCTATGAGATTTATTCAACTTCCTGGTGATTCTCCACCACTTTATGTATCCAAATCAAGCTTCTTACAAAGAGATTCATCCTGGTTTGATTGGAACGACGAAGAAGCTGTGCTATTCCCAAACTGGGAAACTGGAATCACCTGATTTGAAAGTGGGATAACTTCTTCATGCCAACTCCTATGAGATTTATTCAACTTCCTGGTGATTCTCCACCACTTTATGTATCCAAATCAAGCTTCTTACAAAGAGATTCATCCTGGTTTGATTGGAACGACGAAGAAGCTGTGCTATTCCCAAACTGGGAAACTGGAATCACCTGATTTGAAAGTGGGATAACTTCTTCATGCCAACTCCTATGAGATTTATTCAACTTCCTGGTGATTCTCCACCACTTTATGTATCCAAATCAAGCTTCTTACAAAGTGATTCATCCTGGTTTGATTGGAACGACGAAGAAGCTGTGCTATTCCCAAACTGGGAAACTGGAATCACCTGATTTGAAAGTGGGATAACTTCTTCATGCCAACTCCTATGAGATTTATTCAACTTCCTGGTGATTCTCCACCACTTTATGTATCCAAATCAAGCTTCTTACAAAGAGATTCATCCTGGTTTGATTGGAACGACGAAGAAGCTGTGCTATTCCCAAACTGGGAAACTGGAATCACCTGATTTGAAAGTGGGATAACTTCTTCATGCCAACTCCTATGAGATTTATTCAACTTCCTGGTGATTCTCCACCACTTTATGTATCCAAATCAAGCTTCTTACAAAGAGATTCATCCTGGTTTGATTGGAACGACGAAGAAGCTGTGCTATTCCCAAACTGGGAAACTGGAATCACCTGATTTGAAAGTGGGATAACTTCTTCATGCCAACTCCTATGAGATTTATTCAACTTCCTGGTGATTCTCCACCACTTTATGTATCCAAATCAAGCTTCTTACAAAGTGATTCATCCTGGTTTGATTGGAACGACGAAGAAGCTGTGCTATTCCCAAACTGGGAAACTGGAATCACCTGATTTGAAAGTGGGATAACTTCTTCATGCCAACTCCTATGAGATTTATTCAACTTCCTGGTGATTCTCCACCACTTTATGTATCCAAATCAAGCTTCTTACAAAGAGATTCATCCTGGTTTGATTGGAACGACGAAGAAGCTGTGCTATTCCCAAACTGGGAAACTGGAATCACCTGATTTGAAAGTGGGATAACTTCTTCATGCCAACTCCTATGAGATTTATTCAACTTCCTGGTGATTCTCCACCACTTTATGTATCCAAATCAAGCTTCTTACAAAGAGATTCATCCTGGTTTGATTGGAACGACGAAGAAGCTGTGCTATTCCCAAACTGGGAAACTGGAATCACCTGATTTGAAAGTGGGATAACTTCTTCATGCCAACTCCTATGAGATTTATTCAACTTCCTGGTGATTCTCCACCACTTTATGTATCCAAATCAAGCTTCTTACAAAGTGATTCATCCTGGTTTGATTGGAACGACGAAGAAGCTGTGCTATTCCCAAACTGGGAAACTGGAATCACCTGATTTGAAAGTGGGATAACTTCTTCATGCCAACTCCTATGAGATTTATTCAACTTCCTGGTGATTCTCCACCACTTTATGTATCCAAATCAAGCTTCTTACAAAGAGATTCATCCTGGTTTGATTGGAACGACGAAGAAGCTGTGCTATTCCCAAACTGGGAAACTGGAATCACCTGATTTGAAAGTGGGATAACTTCTTCATGCCAACTCCTATGAGATTTATTCAACTTCCTGGTGATTCTCCACCACTTTATGTATCCAAATCAAGCTTCTTACAAAGAGATTCATCCTGGTTTGATTGGAACGACGAAGAAGCTGTGCTATTCCCAAACTGGGAAACTGGAATCACCTGATTTGAAAGTGGGATAACTTCTTCATGCCAACTCCTATGAGATTTATTCAACTTCCTGGTGATTCTCCACCACTTTATGTATCCAAATCAAGCTTCTTACAAAGTGATTCATCCTGGTTTGATTGGAACGACGAAGAAGCTGTGCTATTCCCAAACTGGGAAACTGGAATCACCTGATTTGAAAGTGGGATAACTTCTTCATGCCAACTCCTATGAGATTTATTCAACTTCCTGGTGATTCTCCACCACTTTATGTATCCAAATCAAGCTTCTTACAAAGAGATTCATCCTGGTTTGATTGGAACGACGAAGAAGCTGTGCTATTCCCAAACTGGGAAACTGGAATCACCTGATTTGAAAGTGGGATAACTTCTTCATGCCAACTCCTATGAGATTTATTCAACTTCCTGGTGATTCTCCACCACTTTATGTATCCAAATCAAGCTTCTTACAAAGAGATTCATCCTGGTTTGATTGGAACGACGAAGAAGCTGTGCTATTCCCAAACTGGGAAACTGGAATCACCTGATTTGAAAGTGGGATAACTTCTTCATGCCAACTCCTATGAGATTTATTCAACTTCCTGGTGATTCTCCACCACTTTATGTATCCAAATCAAGCTTCTTACAAAGAGATTCATCCTGGTTTGATTGGAACGACGAAGAAGCTGTGCTATTCCCAAACTGGGAAACTGGAATCACCTGATTTGAAAGTGGGATAACTTCTTCATGCCAACTCCTATGAGATTTATTCAACTTCCTGGTGATTCTCCACCACTTTATGTATCCAAATCAAGCTTCTTACAAAGTGATTCATCCTGGTTTGATTGGAACGACGAAGAAGCTGTGCTATTCCCAAACTGGGAAACTGGAATCACCTGATTTGAAAGTGGGATAACTTCTTCATGCCAACTCCTATGAGATTTATTCAACTTCCTGGTGATTCTCCACCACTTTATGTATCCAAATCAAGCTTCTTACAAAGAGATTCATCCTGGTTTGATTGGAACGACGAAGAAGCTGTGCTATTCCCAAACTGGGAAACTGGAATCACCTGATTTGAAAGTGGGATAACTTCTTCATGCCAACTCCTATGAGATTTATTCAACTTCCTGGTGATTCTCCACCACTTTATGTATCCAAATCAAGCTTCTTACAAAGAGATTCATCCTGGTTTGATTGGAACGACGAAGAAGCTGTGCTATTCCCAAACTGGGAAACTGGAATCACCTGATTTGAAAGTGGGATAACTTCTTCATGCCAACTCCTATGAGATTTATTCAACTTCCTGGTGATTCTCCACCACTTTATGTATCCAAATCAAGCTTCTTACAAAGTGATTCATCCTGGTTTGATTGGAACGACGAAGAAGCTGTGCTATTCCCAAACTGGGAAACTGGAATCACCTGATTTGAAAGTGGGATAACTTCTTCATGCCAACTCCTATGAGATTTATTCAACTTCCTGGTGATTCTCCACCACTTTATGTATCCAAATCAAGCTTCTTACAAAGAGATTCATCCTGGTTTGATTGGAACGACGAAGAAGCTGTGCTATTCCCAAACTGGGAAACTGGAATCACCTGATTTGAAAGTGGGATAACTTCTTCATGCCAACTCCTATGAGATTTATTCAACTTCCTGGTGATTCTCCACCACTTTATGTATCCAAATCAAGCTTCTTACAAAGAGATTCATCCTGGTTTGATTGGAACGACGAAGAAGCTGTGCTATTCCCAAACTGGGAAACTGGAATCACCTGATTTGAAAGTGGGATAACTTCTTCATGCCAACTCCTATGAGATTTATTCAACTTCCTGGTGATTCTCCACCACTTTATGTATCCAAATCAAGCTTCTTACAAAGTGATTCATCCTGGTTTGATTGGAACGACGAAGAAGCTGTGCTATTCCCAAACTGGGAAACTGGAATCACCTGATTTGAAAGTGGGATAACTTCTTCATGCCAACTCCTATGAGATTTATTCAACTTCCTGGTGATTCTCCACCACTTTATGTATCCAAATCAAGCTTCTTACAAAGAGATTCATCCTGGTTTGATTGGAACGACGAAGAAGCTGTGCTATTCCCAAACTGGGAAACTGGAATCACCTGATTTGAAAGTGGGATAACTTCTTCATGCCAACTCCTATGAGATTTATTCAACTTCCTGGTGATTCTCCACCACTTTATGTATCCAAATCAAGCTTCTTACAAAGAGATTCATCCTGGTTTGATTGGAACGACGAAGAAGCTGTGCTATTCCCAAACTGGGAAACTGGAATCACCTGATTTGAAAGTGGGATAACTTCTTCATGCCAACTCCTATGAGATTTATTCAACTTCCTGGTGATTCTCCACCACTTTATGTATCCAAATCAAGCTTCTTACAAAGTGATTCATCCTGGTTTGATTGGAACGACGAAGAAGCTGTGCTATTCCCAAACTGGGAAACTGGAATCACCTGATTTGAAAGTGGGATAACTTCTTCATGCCAACTCCTATGAGATTTATTCAACTTCCTGGTGATTCTCCACCACTTTATGTATCCAAATCAAGCTTCTTACAAAGAGATTCATCCTGGTTTGATTGGAACGACGAAGAAGCTGTGCTATTCCCAAACTGGGAAACTGGAATCACCTGATTTGAAAGTGGGATAACTTCTTCATGCCAACTCCTATGAGATTTATTCAACTTCCTGGTGATTCTCCACCACTTTATGTATCCAAATCAAGCTTCTTACAAAGTGATTCATCCTGGTTTGATTGGAACGACGAAGAAGCTGTGCTATTCCCAAACTGGGAAACTGGAATCACCTGATTTGAAAGTGGGATAACTTCTTCATGCCAACTCCTATGAGATTTATTCAACTTCCTGGTGATTCTCCACCACTTTATGTATCCAAATCAAGCTTCTTACAAAGAGATTCATCCTGGTTTGATTGGAACGACGAAGAAGCTGTGCTATTCCCAAACTGGGAAACTGGAATCACCTGATTTGAAAGTGGGATAACTTCTTCATGCCAACTCCTATGAGATTTATTCAACTTCCTGGTGATTCTCCACCACTTTATGTATCCAAATCAAGCTTCTTACAAAGAGATTCATCCTGGTTTGATTGGAACGACGAAGAAGCTGTGCTATTCCCAAACTGGGAAACTGGAATCACCTGATTTGAAAGTGGGATAACTTCTTCATGCCAACTCCTATGAGATTTATTCAACTTCCTGGTGATTCTCCACCACTTTATGTATCCAAATCAAGCTTCTTACAAAGAGATTCATCCTGGTTTGATTGGAACGACGAAGAAGCTGTGCTATTCCCAAACTGGGAAACTGGAATCACCTGATTTGAAAGTGGGATAACTTCTTCATGCCAACTCCTATGAGATTTATTCAACTTCCTGGTGATTCTCCACCACTTTATGTATCCAAATCAAGCTTCTTACAAAGAGATTCATCCTGGTTTGATTGGAACGACGAAGAAGCTGTGCTATTCCCAAACTGGGAAACTGGAATCACCTGATTTGAAAGTGGGATAACTTCTTCATGCCAACTCCTATGAGATTTATTCAACTTCCTGGTGATTCTCCACCACTTTATGTATCCAAATCAAGCTTCTTACAAAGTGATTCATCCTGGTTTGATTGGAACGACGAAGAAGCTGTGCTATTCCCAAACTGGGAAACTGGAATCACCTGATTTGAAAGTGGGATAACTTCTTCATGCCAACTCCTATGAGATTTATTCAACTTCCTGGTGATTCTCCACCACTTTATGTATCCAAATCAAGCTTCTTACAAAGAGATTCATCCTGGTTTGATTGGAACGACGAAGAAGCTGTGCTATTCCCAAACTGGGAAACTGGAATCACCTGATTTGAAAGTGGGATAACTTCTTCATGCCAACTCCTATGAGATTTATTCAACTTCCTGGTGATTCTCCACCACTTTATGTATCCAAATCAAGCTTCTTACAAAGTGATTCATCCTGGTTTGATTGGAACGACGAAGAAGCTGTGCTATTCCCAAACTGGGAAACTGGAATCACCTGATTTGAAAGTGGGATAACTTCTTCATGCCAACTCCTATGAGATTTATTCAACTTCCTGGTGATTCTCCACCACTTTATGTATCCAAATCAAGCTTCTTACAAAGAGATTCATCCTGGTTTGATTGGAACGACGAAGAAGCTGTGCTATTCCCAAACTGGGAAACTGGAATCACCTGATTTGAAAGTGGGATAACTTCTTCATGCCAACTCCTATGAGATTTATTCAACTTCCTGGTGATTCTCCACCACTTTATGTATCCAAATCAAGCTTCTTACAAAGTGATTCATCCTGGTTTGATTGGAACGACGAAGAAGCTGTGCTATTCCCAAACTGGGAAACTGGAATCACCTGATTTGAAAGTGGGATAACTTCTTCATGCCAACTCCTATGAGATTTATTCAACTTCCTGGTGATTCTCCACCACTTTATGTATCCAAATCAAGCTTCTTACAAAGAGATTCATCCTGGTTTGATTGGAACGACGAAGAAGCTGTGCTATTCCCAAACTGGGAAACTGGAATCACCTGATTTGAAAGTGGGATAACTTCTTCATGCCAACTCCTATGAGATTTATTCAACTTCCTGGTGATTCTCCACCACTTTATGTATCCAAATCAAGCTTCTTACAAAGAGATTCATCCTGGTTTGATTGGAACGACGAAGAAGCTGTGCTATTCCCAAACTGGGAAACTGGAATCACCTGATTTGAAAGTGGGATAACTTCTTCATGCCAACTCCTATGAGATTTATTCAACTTCCTGGTGATTCTCCACCACTTTATGTATCCAAATCAAGCTTCTTACAAAGTGATTCATCCTGGTTTGATTGGAACGACGAAGAAGCTGTGCTATTCCCAAACTGGGAAACTGGAATCACCTGATTTGAAAGTGGGATAACTTCTTCATGCCAACTCCTATGAGATTTATTCAACTTCCTGGTGATTCTCCACCACTTTATGTATCCAAATCAAGCTTCTTACAAAGAGATTCATCCTGGTTTGATTGGAACGACGAAGAAGCTGTGCTATTCCCAAACTGGGAAACTGGAATCACCTGATTTGAAAGTGGGATAACTTCTTCATGCCAACTCCTATGAGATTTATTCAACTTCCTGGTGATTCTCCACCACTTTATGTATCCAAATCAAGCTTCTTACAAAGTGATTCATCCTGGTTTGATTGGAACGACGAAGAAGCTGTGCTATTCCCAAACTGGGAAACTGGAATCACCTGATTTGAAAGTGGGATAACTTCTTCATGCCAACTCCTATGAGATTTATTCAACTTCCTGGTGATTCTCCACCACTTTATGTATCCAAATCAAGCTTCTTACAAAGTGATTCATCCTGGTTTGATTGGAACGACGAAGAAGCTGTGCTATTCCCAAACTGGGAAACTGGAATCACCTGATTTGAAAGTGGGATAACTTCTTCATGCCAACTCCTATGAGATTTATTCAACTTCCTGGTGATTCTCCACCACTTTATGTATCCAAATCAAGCTTCTTACAAAGAGATTCATCCTGGTTTGATTGGAACGACGAAGAAGCTGTGCTATTCCCAAACTGGGAAACTGGAATCACCTGATTTGAAAGTGGGATAACTTCTTCATGCCAACTCCTATGAGATTTATTCAACTTCCTGGTGATTCTCCACCACTTTATGTATCCAAATCAAGCTTCTTACAAAGTGATTCATCCTGGTTTGATTGGAACGACGAAGAAGCTGTGCTATTCCCAAACTGGGAAACTGGAATCACCTGATTTGAAAGTGGGATAACTTCTTCATGCCAACTCCTATGAGATTTATTCAACTTCCTGGTGATTCTCCACCACTTTATGTATCCAAATCAAGCTTCTTACAAAGAGATTCATCCTGGTTTGATTGGAACGACGAAGAAGCTGTGCTATTCCCAAACTGGGAAACTGGAATCACCTGATTTGAAAGTGGGATAACTTCTTCATGCCAACTCCTATGAGATTTATTCAACTTCCTGGTGATTCTCCACCACTTTATGTATCCAAATCAAGCTTCTTACAAAGTGATTCATCCTGGTTTGATTGGAACGACGAAGAAGCTGTGCTATTCCCAAACTGGGAAACTGGAATCACCTGATTTGAAAGTGGGATAACTTCTTCATGCCAACTCCTATGAGATTTATTCAACTTCCTGGTGATTCTCCACCACTTTATGTATCCAAATCAAGCTTCTTACAAAGAGATTCATCCTGGTTTGATTGGAACGACGAAGAAGCTGTGCTATTCCCAAACTGGGAAACTGGAATCACCTGATTTGAAAGTGGGATAACTTCTTCATGCCAACTCCTATGAGATTTATTCAACTTCCTGGTGATTCTCCACCACTTTATGTATCCAAATCAAGCTTCTTACAAAGAGATTCATCCTGGTTTGATTGGAACGACGAAGAAGCTGTGCTATTCCCAAACTGGGAAACTGGAATCACCTGATTTGAAAGTGGGATAACTTCTTCATGCCAACTCCTATGAGATTTATTCAACTTCCTGGTGATTCTCCACCACTTTATGTATCCAAATCAAGCTTTTACAAAGAGATTCATCCTGGTTTGATTGGAACGACGAAGAAGCTGTGCTATTCCCAAACTGGGAAACTGGAATCACCTGATTTGAAAGTGGGATAACTTCTTCATGCCAACTCCTATGAGATTTATTCAACTTCCTGGTGATTCTCCACCACTTTATGTATCCAAATCAAGCTTCTTACAAAGAGATTCATCCTGGTTTGATTGGAACGACGAAGAAGCTGTGCTATTCCCAAACTGGGAAACTGGAATCACCTGATTTGAAAGTGGGATAACTTCTTCATGCCAACTCCTATGAGATTTATTCAACTTCCTGGTGATTCTCCACCACTTTATGTATCCAAATCAAGCTTCTTACAAAGTGATTCATCCTGGTTTGATTGGAACGACGAAGAAGCTGTGCTATTCCCAAACTGGGAAACTGGAATCACCTGATTTGAAAGTGGGATAACTTCTTCATGCCAACTCCTATGAGATTTATTCAACTTCCTGGTGATTCTCCACCACTTTATGTATCCAAATCAAGCTTCTTACAAAGAGATTCATCCTGGTTTGATTGGAACGACGAAGAAGCTGTGCTATTCCCAAACTGGGAAACTGGAATCACCTGATTTGAAAGTGGGATAACTTCTTCATGCCAACTCCTATGAGATTTATTCAACTTCCTGGTGATTCTCCACCACTTTATGTATCCAAATCAAGCTTCTTACAAAGTGATTCATCCTGGTTTGATTGGAACGACGAAGAAGCTGTATATTCCCAAACTGGGAAACTGGAATCACCTGATTTGAAAGTGGGATAACTTCTTCATGCCAACTCCTATGAGATTTATTCAACTTCCTGGTGATTCTCCACCACTTTATGTATCCAAATCAAGCTTCTTACAAAGAGATTCATCCTGGTTTGATTGGAACGACGAAGAAGCTGTGCTATTCCCAAACTGGGAAACTGGAATCACCTGATTTGAAAGTGGGATAACTTCTTCATGCCAACTCCTATGAGATTTATTCAACTTCCTGGTGATTCTCCACCACTTTATGTATCCAAATCAAGCTTCTTACAAAGAGATTCATCCTGGTTTGATTGGAACGACGAAGAAGCTGTGCTATTCCCAAACTGGGAAACTGGAATCACCTGATTTGAAAGTGGGATAACTTCTTCATGCCAACTCCTATGAGATTTATTCAACTTCCTGGTGATTCTCCACCACTTTATGTATCCAAATCAAGCTTCTTACAAAGAGATTCATCCTGGTTTGATTGGAACGACGAAGAAGCTGTGCTATTCCCAAACTGGGAAACTGGAATCACCTGATTTGAAAGTGGGATAACTTCTTCATGCCAACTCCTATGAGATTTATTCAACTTCCTGGTGATTCTCCACCACTTTATGTATCCAAATCAAGCTTCTTACAAAGAGATTCATCCTGGTTTGATTGGAACGACGAAGAAGCTGTGCTATTCCCAAACTGGGAAACTGGAATCACCTGATTTGAAAGTGGGATAACTTCTTCATGCCAACTCCTATGAGATTTATTCAACTTCCTGGTGATTTCCACCACTTTATGTATCCAAATCAAGCTTCTTACAAAGAGATTCATCCTGGTTTGATTGGAACGACGAAGAAGCTGTGCTATTCCCAAACTGGGAAACTGGAATCACCTGATTTGAAAGTGGGATAACTTCTTCATGCCAACTCCTATGAGATTTATTCAACTTCCTGGTGATTCTCCACCACTTTATGTATCCAAATCAAGCTTCTTACAAAGTGATTCATCCTGGTTTGATTGGAACGACGAAGAAGCTGTGCTATTCCCAAACTGGGAAACTGGAAATCACCTGATTTGAAAGTGGGATAACTTCTTCATGCCAACTCCTATGAGATTTATTCAACTTCCTGGTGATTCTCCACCACTTTATGTATCCAAATCAAGCTTCTTACAAAGAGATTCATCCTGGTTTGATTGGAACGACGAAGAAGCTGTGCTATTCCCAAACTGGGAAACTGGAATCACCTGATTTGAAAGTGGGATAACTTCTTCATGCCAACTCCTATGAGATTTATTCAACTTCCTGGTGATTCTCCACCACTTTATGTATCCAAATCAAGCTTCTTACAAAGAGATTCATCGTGGTTTGATTGGAACGACGAAGAAGCTGTGCTATTCCCAAACTGGGAAACTGGAATCACCTGATTTGAAAGTGGGATAACTTCTTCATGCCAACTCCTATGAGATTTATTCAACTTCCTGGTGATTCTCCACCACTTTATGTATCCAAATCAAGCTTCTTACAAAGAGATTCATCCTGGTTTGATTGGAACGACGAAGAAGCTGTGCTATTCCCAAACTGGGAAACTGGAATCACCTGATTTGAAAGTGGGATAACTTCTTCATGCCAACTCCTATGAGATTTATTCAACTTCCTGGTGATTCTCCACCACTTTATGTATCCAAATCAAGCTTCTTACAAAGTGATTCATCCTGGTTTTTTGGAACGACGAAGAAGCTGTGCTATTCCCAAACTGGGAAACTGGAATCACCTGATTTGAAAGTGGGATAACTTCTTCATGCCAACTCCTATGAGATTTATTCAACTTCCTGGTGATTCTCCACCACTTTATGTATCCAAATCAAGCTTCTTACAAAGAGATTCATCCTGGTTTGATTGGAACGACGAAGAAGCTGTGCTATTCCCAAACTGGGAAACTGGAATCACCTGATTTGAAAGTGGGATAACTTCTTCATGCCAACTCCTATGAGATTTATTCAACTTCCTGGTGATTCTCCACCACTTTATGTATCCAAATCAAGCTTCTTACAAAGTGATTCATCCTGGTTTGTTTGGAACGACGAAGAAGCTGTGCTATTCCCAAACTGGGAAACTGGAATCACCTGATTTGAAAGTGGGATAACTTCTTCATGCCAACTCCTATGAGATTTATTCAACTTCCTGGTGATTTCCACCACTTTATGTATCCAAATCAAGCTTCTTACAAAGAGATTCATCCTGGTTTGATTGGAACGACGAAGAAGCTGTGCTATTCCCAAACTGGGAAACTGGAATCACCTGATTTGAAAGTGGGATAACTTCTTCATGCCAACTCCTATGAGATTTATTCAACTTCCTGGTGATTCTCCACCACTTTATGTATCCAAATCAAGCTTCTTACAAAGTGATTCATCCTGGTTTGATTGGAACGACGAAGAAGCTGTGCTATTCCCAAACTGGGAAACTGGAATCACCTGATTTGAAAGTGGGATAACTTTCATGCCAACTCCTATGAGATTTATTCAACTTCCTGGTGATTCTCCACCACTTTATGTATCCAAATCAAGCTTCTTACAAAGAGATTCATCCTGGTTTGATTGGAACGACGAAGAGAAGCTGTGCTATTCCCAAACTGGGAAACTGGAATCACCTGATTTGAAAGTGGGATAACTTCTTCATGCCAACTCCTATGAGATTTATTCAACTTCCTGGTGATTCTCCACCACTTTATGTATCCAAATCAAGCTTCTTACAAAGATTCATCCTGGTTTGATTGGAACGACGAAGAAGCTGTGCTATTCCCAAACTGGGAAACTGGAATCACCTGATTTGAAAGTGGGATAACTTCTTCATGCCAACTCCTATGAGATTTATTCAACTTCCTGTGATTTCCACCACTTTATGTATCCAAATCAAGCTTCTTACAAAGAGATTCATCCTGGTTTGATTGGAACGACGAAGAAAGCTGTGCTATTCCCAAACTGGGAAACTGGAATCACCTGATTTGAAAGTGGGATAATTCTTCATGCCACTCCTATGAGATTTATTCAACTTCCTGGTGATTCTCCACCACTTATGTATCCAAATCAAGCTTCTACAAAGTGATTCATCCTGGTTGATTGGAACGACGAAGAAGCTGTCTTATTCCCAAACTGGGAAACTGGAATCACCTGATTTGAAAGTGGGATAACTTCTTCCTGCCAACTCCTATGAGATTTATTCAACTTCCTGGTGATTCTCCACCACTTTATGTATCCAATCAAGCTTTCTTACAAAGGATTCATCCTGGTTTGATTGAACGACGAAGAAGAAGCTGTGCTATTCCCAAACTGGGAAACTGGAATCACCTGATTTGAAAGTGGGATAACTTCTTCATGCCAACTCCTATGAGATTTATTCAACTTCCTGGTGATTCTCCACCACTTATGTATCCAAATCAAGCTTCTTACAAAGAGATTCATCCTGGTTTGATTGGAACGACGAAGAAGCTGTGCTATCCCAAACTGGGAAACTGGAATCACTGATTTGAAAGTGGGATAACTTCTTCATGCCAACTCCTATGAGATTTATTCAACTTCCTGGTGATTCTCCACCACTTTATGTATCCAAATCAAGCTTCTACAAAGTGATTCATCCTGGTTTGATTGGAACGACGAAGAAGCTGTGCTATTCCCAAACTGGGAAACTGGAATCACCTGATTTGAAAGTGGGATATAACTTCTATGCCAACTCCTATGAGATTTATTCAACTTCCGGTGATTCTCCACACTTATGTATCCAAATCAAGCTTTACAAAGTGATCATCCTGGTTGATTGGAACGACGAAGAAGCTGTGCTATTCCCAAACTGGGAAACTGGAATCACCTGATTGAAAGTGGGATAACTTCTTCAGCCAACTCCTATGAGATTTATTCAACTTCTGGTGATTCTCCACCACTTTATGTATCCAAATCAAGCTTCTTACAAGGAGATTCATCCTGGTTTGATTGGAACGACGAAGAAGCTGTGCTATTCCCAAACTGGGAAACTGGAATCACCTGATTTGAAGGGGGATAACTTCTTCATGCCAACTCCTATGAGATTTATTCAACTTCCGGTGATTCTCCACCACTATGTATCCATGATAGGTTTTAGTGATTGTTTAAGAGTAATCTGAGTGTTTAGAGAGATTAGAATAAGTTGAGAAGATTAAAGTTAAAATGAGATTAGAGACTAGAGAGGGTTTTAGAGAGACTAAGAGAGACTCATAACTTGCTTGATCTTATTAATGAGTGAGGTTACATATTTATAAGGAGGACACAAGGGTTTACAAGAGAGGAAATCGCCACTGTTAACCGTGTGGAGTCAAGGGGAGCCTTTGAATGATTGGCAAGGATGGCTCACATGCTTATGGCATTTGGACTGCTTTCCAGCTGTTCCAGCCTGCCACGGCGTCTTATCCTCCCACCGGTCTATCTCTTCACTAACTTAGGTAACTTCTACTTGTTACCGTTCACTTGGATAGGTTATGGTAAGTTTGGTGAGGTTTGGATGGTACGGCCTTGTACGGCCTTGTACGGCCGGACGTACCATACCTCCCAAACTTCCCAAGTATTCATCTCCTCTCTTCAACTCCTTATCTCTTCAATCAATATACTAACTCATCTCAACACTCCCCCTCAAGCTTAGCTTTGTGAAAGTCTAAGCTTGGACAGCCATGAGATCTTCCTCATTAAAAACCTCACTAAGGAAAACCCATTGGGACAAAACTGATGAGGGAAAAAGAGTAAAGATCTCATGACTAAGGGATCAGCTCCTTCTTTCCCAAGATCAATGAGGCCCAATTGATGAATGGACTCCATTGTCTTTGCCTTGCAGCCTTGGTGAACACATCAGCCAACTGATCTTCACTCCTAGTATAACATGGCAAGATGACTCCTAGGACAATCATCTGCCTCACCTTGTGGCAATCAACCTCAATGTGCTTGTTCTCTCATGGAACACCGAGTTGGAGGCTAGTGTGAATGGCGGCTGGTTGTCACAATGCATTGTCATTGGAGTGTCTTGGCAATCTCCAAATGCTTCAAGATGCCTTGATCCAAACTAGCGTTGGTAAGCTTCAGCATAGCTCTATACTCAGCTTCTGCACTAAGCATGACACCACCTTCTGTTTCTTACTCTTCCAAGTCACCAGGTGCCTCCAATGAATGTGCAATAGCCGGTGTTGATCTCCTGTCAGCTCTATCACCTGCCCAATCAGCATCACATAGCCCACACTTCTGTGCTTCCATTGCACCCCATCCATACTCCTTGATCCGGCGAGCCATTAGATACATCAGCAGCCTCTCCACCATACGCCATGATGTTCTTGGGAAGCTGCATGTGTTGACTCACCTGATTCACAGCAAAACATATATCAGGCCTGTGATGGGGATAAATCAATTTGCCAACAAGTTTTCTATAGAGTTTAGGATCTGAAATGGCTTGCTGTCTTCAATCTCCCCCTCTCTTGGTACTTTGTAGCATCCTCCATTGGCATCCTTGCTGTCTGCCTCCATAAGCACCTGCACCTTTCAAAAGATCAAGTGTATACTTTTTGGGACATGAACAAACTTCCTTGGATCTACAAATCTCAATTCAAGAAAGTTTTCATTTCTCCCAAGTCTTTGATTTCAAACATAGATTTAGAAACTCCTTGGTTGCCTTGATACCTCCTTATCACTTCCTGTGATAATGATATCATCCACATACACAAGGAGAGCAACCATACCTGAGGGTGTATGAGTGTAAAGAGAGTGTGATCCAATTCAGACTTCTTGAAGCCTCGGCCATTCAGAGTTGTGCTCAATTGTTGTACCAAGCTCTTGGTGATTGCTTCAACCTAGATAGTCTTTTTAGCCTCAGTACATTCCCTTTCTTCACTAGATGTTTCAAACCTGGTGAGTGGAGGATACATATAGACTTCATCCTCAAGTTCTCCTTGTAGAAATGCATTCTTCACATCCATTTGCCACAATCCCCATCCAAGGTTCACCGCCAAGCTTAACCAATAATGGGTGTAGCTAGCTACTGGTGCAAATGTCTCAATGTATCCTCTCCATATGTCTGAGTGAACCCTCTTGCTACTGTATAGTTCTCTTCCTCTCAATCGACCATCAGCCTTATACTTGATTGAAGATCCATCTACTAGTTACAGCTTCTTCCCTTTGGTAGTAGTTCACTCTCATACCATGTGATCATTCTTTATCATAGCTCCTGCCTCAGCTCCTACTGATTCCTCCATCATCCTTATCCTTTATTGCCTCTTCTAGCTCCTTGAAGGTGGTTTCTCATCCAAGTTTACCATAAATGCCATGAGCTTATGAGATATTGATGAAAGAACACACGGCCTGAGGAGGATGCTCCACAGCTGGGGCATTGTAG